>NC_090233.1:6424339-6724339 GCF_024489055.1 Chanodichthys erythropterus | reverse complement strand
TGTAAAAGCAGGCAACCCGCGTCTTTGAACGGAGGGCTGGACAAACAATATTTTGAATTTGGACTACAGTACCTATTTTGAACACTGGGTGTCATTCCTACAGAGAGCCCCTTTAATAAATACTTTCAAGATTTGAAGCACACTACAAGTGTGTTTTTAATTCAATTAAGTGCACTTAATTTTCAGATTTTTTTTTTTCAGAATCTTTTTCAGGGATCTTCCTCTTTTAATAATGTGCAAAATTCTTTATGAAGTAATCCTTAATTGTTCCAAGGTTGCTTTTCTCCCCCTCGACCGGTCTGGACACCATTGCAGCTTTCATTGGCCAAGGGCCGCCTAATGCCAAGTTTACACTACAGGACTTTAAACGTCAGCAGATCGCTGTGCTGTTCAGACTATATGACTTGCTAAGACTGTCAGTTTTTTGGGATTGACAACCACATTTACTTACAGGCAGTCTTGAAATGTCTCGTTCACACAGCATCTTACCTTTTCACACATAAGTTTAAAATATTCTGGCTGACCTCCCAGACTTAAGGACACTATTAGTACATTTCGTTTATTTTTTCCATGACGTCATGATTGTCACGTGACACACTGCTGTCTCACTGTATGGCAGATGTATCGATTTTCTCACCATGTCATCAACTATTTGATATTCTGATTCTCATACATTTGCAAGTGAGTGTTTTGTCATTTAATTGTTTTAATCTTAATCTATATCAAGTGCCGCCTTATTTGTTTGCGCTTTAGTTCCGAGAGTCCTGTAGGCTACAGCACGTGAATTAATTCATTTGTACCGAAATACATGTGGCCGGAGAACTGGGAGAACAATAGAGTGAGCTTTATAGTTTTACACAATGTGTATCTGATATGAATAAACATGGGCAAATTATAGGCTATTTGAATGGATTGTTACTGCTGCTTCCATCACATCAGTGAATGTTTCATTGGCTGTTGCTCCGCGACACCACAGGATATCAAGTCGGCCAACAGCTCCAGATATTTAGCATGCTAGATATTTGTCTGGCGTCAGTGAGGTGTCGGCGACACGTCGGTGAGCCTCTTTGATGCATTGTTGAGTAGTTCATACATAAAGATTGGCGAACGCTTGAATTGACTGACCTGTCGGCGAGCTTGTTAACCTGCAAATCGGGCTTAAAATACTATAGTATAAACTTGGCATAAGAGGGAACTTGGTCTGACCAACATGTAAAGCAACGGTTTGTTTTGTTCAGCATCAAGTTTAGCCTGATAGAGCGGTGTGGTTTGCAGAACTTTGCACATTGGATGAGAATCACCAAGTTTTAAATAAGAAAAAAACTTTTCATAATCCTCCATTATAATGCATTTTAATTGCCCCAAATCATTGTTAATGTAGGCTACATAAAGACATCATCGTAATCTCTATTGTATATTTTACATCCTACTATAAATTGGATGCCAAATATATTATATTTTCTTTTGAGCTTAATTTATGACTGGATAATCTGTATTTTTTAGAGAGCACGGTTCTCCCATGATTCTGAAAACAAAACAGACAACCAAAAAAAAAAAAAAGGGTTCTTACAAAATGTTCTTTTAATGTTATAAATGAGTCAATTTATAAATGACTATAAATGTTATAAATGAGTCTATTAAAAATATTTATCAATTTAAATGAATTCTGTAAAATCCTTAATTAATGAATGAAGACTTGTTTCATTCAGATTTTTTGAACGCATTTCATCATATAGCTAGATATATTTCATCAATATACAATCTTTATATCAAGCGTAACATTAGTTTCAAGTAGCGGCTCCTGACCTTAAATTTTGGTAGGGCAGATTCTGGGTTTTAGCGCTAGTTTATGATAGCTTAAACAATTTTTGCAAGCTTTATATTCTAATCACTGAACACACACAGAGCACTTTTGTCAGACGTTGCGTTATTTGGCCTGAGGGTGGCGATCTAATATTGATTGACACACACGACACACATAGTTTTAAAATATTACAAGTTGTCAGTGTTTTATTTGTTACACAACACCAAGAACTACCCAAAAATGTTCCCACTCAAATGAGGAAAACATATTTCATTCAAATGAATATGACTTTTCCAAAAGAAAAATATAAAGGCTTATTATCGATTTGTTTTTGTTATTTGGAAAATTGTGTATTCATCAAAATAAATGGAGTGACTCTAAACCCAATTTTGCTAATTTCCAAACAGCCTTTAAAGTTTATTTAGAATATGTAAAGTTTTAAAAAAAATGAAATAAGCATGAAAAAATTAAAATGAGTCTGAAATCTGCCCCAATGGCTCACAATTACAGCGCACTGCAGTTCCATTTTTCACCACAGATTTACACTGGATCAGTGGCAGTGTGAAAGCAGGTTTAAATTCATATTCCGGCAGATCGTAACTTTAAACATTTACTAAGACTGCTGAATTGTTGTCATTTTGGAATAAGATCGCGAGTGTTTGAATCGAGATAGCAGTATTTTAATGATCATCATCATCATATTTGTACTAGACCTCAAAACTAGACCCGGCCCCCTGCAAACTCATCCTGACACCCCCCACCCCCGAAAAAAAAAAAAAAACTCTTCAGATCTACACGATTTACATAAACGACATATTTTGATTCAAAATGGCGAATTTCATCGAAAAGCGACTAGTTTGAAGGTATGAATGACAGACCAGCATGCAATTCATTCAAGAACATTGTGCAAGTTTACTGCAACAATGGCTCAACAATAGTGCTGTGAACATCACATAATTTTGAAAATCCAGCCTTTTAGTTGATCCTACAGTAAGTGCCCATTGTTATAGTTGTATGCATCACAATGGCTTTGCTTCCATGTGGACTAAATGCAACACATGTCTCCTAGCATTCCTGGAGAATTCAACCAATCAGATGATGACTTCGAAACTCTCAAAGTGTTTCCCATTTTGTGTGCCTTATGCATCAGACATTCAGCCAATGGTGTGTGGGTGTGATCTCTGAGGCAGAGGCTACTCAAGTCCCAATTCTGTCCTTTTTCTGTTCCTATATAAGGGTTCAGATGTGTTAGTGCAGGTGTATGTCAGCTGTAAATTAATTGATAATTTGCCAGTAAGAGCCACCTGCCTCCTCTGAATGTCATTATAGCCCTGGAGGGCTAATCTTATACTTCCAGCAAAATAAAACTACAGAGACCTTCTGTAAGCTTCTGAAGAGCTCTGAAGATGAAGCTACTGAAATTAAAGTAAGGTAAACAACTGCTTTATGAAAACCTAAGCAGATGGCATGAAGAATTAAGCAGGCCTCAGAGATTTCTAAAGACCGCTCTGTCCAAGGTGCTGGAAATTATATTTAGAGATGAGAAAAAGAATTAATATTATCAAAGGAACACACTATCGTTTTTCCTTTCACTTGCCAAATTTAATGATGCTTGTCCCAGTGCTAAAAATAGATGTAACAAGTAGATGTCAGATTCAGTGTTTGTAGCTGACTGGTTGACACTGCTCCAACAAACAAGAAGACATTTAACACCGATTCAACAAAACTCAATAGCCATTTGATGTTGGGAGAGTGTGAACTAGCCTTTTACTGTCAGAAAATGTGATCTGAAATTAAGATTTCCTTGCAGTCTATTAGAGATGGGAAGCTTCTTTGAAACTATGGCTTACATAAGCCATTTAAGTGATTAACATAATTTATTTCATTCTATTTTATGTATGTACAGGGGCTAATTGTTGCCCGGGAAGGTTTTGAGCCATTTGTGTATAGGACAAATATAGTAGCTGTCATATAACATTAATAGCAAATAGTGGCTATCATAACTTTTTTTCATGAAGAATTTATTTTATATACACTAAATGTGACCCTGGACCACAAAACGAGTCAAGTCGCACAGGTATATTTGTAGCAATAGCCAACAATACATTGTTTGGGTCAAAATTATTGATTTTTCTTTTATGCCAAAAATCATTAGGATATTAAAGCTGCAGTCCACGATTTTTCCTCTTTGTCGCCATCTCTGTTTGAAACATGCGATTGCAGTCATATGCGGAACAGTTATCTGTATGCGCGTTGTGCTTCGGCACAGCTCGTCAGCGTGGATGAATCTAATGCTTGCTTTCAGTCACCGCACCGGTGTGGATACTGCACTTCAGAATCACAGATACTACGTCTTGAAAGTATGACCAATATAAGAATTTTCACTGGAAAATATCATCTGAACAAGTAAGTAACATGTCTGCCACTTTTGTTCTGACCAACTGAGGAAAAAAGCATTAAGGCCCGTACACACCGGGACGAATATCGCACGCGTTTATCGTCAGCGTTTTTCGAGACGTTTTTTGTGTTCACACCCAAGCGATTTTCACCGGTGATGTGCCGAGTGAAAGTGCAAATTCACTCCCTGACAGTATGTGGCGCTTGTGCTTAACGGTAGTGCAAATAAACATATGATATTAATAAAGTTAAAGAAGATTTAAAAAATACATATATAAAATGGCATACATACATACATAAATATATAGTGCAAGTGAACGGTAGTGTAAATAAACATATTTATGAAACAGACATTCTCAACTATATTTCTTGAATGTAAAAGGAAAAAAAAGTAAAAATACAGAAATAATACTGTGGCAGAGCACCCATAGTGTGCGTCTCAATCAGCTCTCTACTTTACTAGTCAGGGCACTGATCAGGGATTCGGCCACATTGATTTATATGGTATACTGATACACGACCTAGGAAGCTAGGGAGCTATTTGAGACGCAGGGATAGTTTGTAGGGGTCTTCCTCGTCTACTTACTTTCTCTTCGTCGTCTTGTGTGCTCGGCAAGACCGTTTTGTGCTTGAGCGCCACCAAGTCGTAACTTCAGCAGCTCCAGGCACCTGAACAAAAGCGCCAATCTCATTGGTCGGCCAGTTTTTAATGCGGCGCGTCAAACCAAAAAAAACGAACCCGAGGCATTTTTTTTTAAATTACGCTTTTACGCCTCGCGTTTTTCGAGTCGGTGTGCACACTCACATTGGCGCCCGTTGTTTAGTCACGCTATTCGTCCCGGTGTGAACAAAAAAATGGCGCTGACAATGATGATTAAATCTAACGATCGCTTAGCTCGGATCATGCCAAACCATGCAAATTATTATTACTGTTATATTGTTCTCAAATTGTTATTGTTAACAACATCAGCATTGCGTGACTGTGTATTTAGTGTGTATTAGCGTTACCTGTAGATTTCAATTTCTGTAGTCACTCCACAGTTCAAAGTCTTTTGCCTTTTGGCTACGGGTGAATCTCCATTTGTCACTGCTGATTGTCATTTGGATCTTTCTGGATTACAATTCGCCATCAAAATGATATGTTTAATTATTTCAGCTGCTGTGAGAAATAAATGTGCCACTACCGGCAGCATCCTCACATGATATAACTGACTAGCCTCTCGACGGGACTCCTTCCTTTCTGTTTACGGACGTGATGTAATGATGCACAGAGGAACTGCTGCATGCTCAAATTTCCCACGGAAATCCGCCATGTCGCTCTTATTATAAAACATTATTACAAGCTTACTGTTGTGAATCGAGACAAGATTACTGATTTTGGATCATTTTTAACCAAAAAAAGTTGTGGACTGCAGCTTTAAATAAAGATCATTTTCCATCATTTCCAACCGTGAATATATCAAAAAAGTATTTTTGTGAGTGGATATGCATTGCTAAGGACTTCATCTGGACAACTTTAAAGGCAATTATCTCAGTATTTTTTTATTTTTTTGAACGCTCAGATTCCAGATTTTCAAAAAGTTGTATCTCGGCCAAATGTTGTCCTATCCTAAACCATACATCCATGGAAAGCTTTCAGATTATGTTGACCCATATGACTGGTTTTGTGGTCCAGGGTCACAAATAATCAAGACATTACTAACAGGTTAAGTAAATATAATGAATAGAGTTCTCTAATGAACTCACATGCTACCAACACTAAATGTCTGAGGTAAATATAATCCGAGAGATATTATTCTCAAGATATTTTATTGATATCTTTCTGCAGTTGAAACGCTGGCTGAGAGATTGCATATAGACATATACCCTGCATTCCATTCGGAAGGGCTCATCCCTATGCCCCAATCCCTTCAAAGGGTTTACCCTCCGGAGTGAGAGCATCGAAGGGATGAAGGGTGTGGGGGTCAAAAAAACTATTTTTCTGGAACGCACTTCTGCGTCATCTTAATGAGACAATCAAAGAGGAGTAGATTGTGAGCTGTGCCTTTTTCTTTAACGTTAGTTTATTTATTTATTTATTTTAGGTTTATCGCATGTAGGCTATATTGTATCCATGTATTTTAAACATTTGAATGAACTGATAAAGGGAGCTGTAAAGTATTTTTGTTGAAGTACAATGTCGTTTTGACCATAATAATGTACCAAATCTAACTCGTATAAATATTACAGTAGTACAGAAAAATATTATACATACATTTATAGTTAAAATCAAATTCCGAGCCTCCTGTACCCATTCTGTGACGTCAAACAACTTCCCTGTGCAAATGATCATGGGGGCCCGAAGTGTCCATCAGTTGTACCCTTTGAAATCTTTCATTCTGAAGGGCCCTTTGAAGTGGCCTGTTTTGAGCACTTCTCTTTGGAACGACCCTTCAATATGGCAGCCATGATTATTTTCACTCTGAAGTGCCCTTCGGAGGGCGACATATCCCGTTTGGAATGCACTGATAGACCAATTGTCTCTTCTCCTTCTTCTGCGCCTTTTACTGGTAGCATTGCATTACCTATCACACCCCCTTCTGGATTGGAGTGTGGATCACCTGTGACTGATTGTATTCGTTGTGTGACTGCATGAACCAAACTGTGACATCCATATATCCATGAAAAGTATTTCAAATATGTTGGATCTTTTATTGAGAGTAGCCTACATTTACCTGTTGAGACGTGCCATCCCAAGCAACCGTAAGAGCTTTTGTGATGTTTGAGTCGGCGGAGGCACGTCATGCGAAAGGTGCGTTTGCAAAATATGCTGTATTTTTGTAATCCGCTAGGTGCTGCTAGTGTCACACAAACAACATACTTCACCTTTAAATGTATCAGTCTAGGACACTAAATCAGGCACAACAAATAAAAAAACACCATGGCGTCAATTTAAGTGTATGCCAGAAGTTCTTTTTAAATTAATAATTAAAAATAAGTATAACATAATTAGCACCCTGTTATAAATAAAAAATAAAATGTAATTATAATAGATATATGTAGGCTATAATAAATAAAAATATCAGTATTCTTTAAAAAAATAAGCTGAAATTATTCAAACTGATGACTTTAATAAATGCACAGACTATCGATTAA
Organism: Chanodichthys erythropterus; assembly: GCF_024489055.1. Taxonomy (NCBI): domain Eukaryota; kingdom Metazoa; phylum Chordata; class Actinopteri; order Cypriniformes; family Xenocyprididae; genus Chanodichthys; species Chanodichthys erythropterus. The sequence continues at coordinate 6,717,003 of NC_090233.1, read as the reverse complement.
CATGCTCTGATAGTTACAGTACGACTGTCTTAAACAATTTATAAGTTTTCATAAAAAAATCTTATGGAGAAAATGAAATACTATAAAAATAGTTTTAGTTATTTTTCCACATTTGGTTAAGTCTAGTTAGTTTTGTATCAAATACAACAGGGCTTAACGCTAAGGATTTTTTCTACTGGCCCGGTTGGGCCAGTGTTTCAAATTTGTACTTGCCCCGCCAACATTTTCTCTGGCCCCACAACAAAAACAATAATAAAAGTAAAAGACAAGAAAATGGGCCTATAAAATAAGCATAGCTGTTGTTTTTATTGTCTTTGTTACATTTAACCTCAATAAATAGGGTTATGACACCAAAAGCTACTAGATTAACTCACTTATATTTTAAATATTGTTAGACAAATAAACAGTAAGTAATAAAATAGTAACAAATAATCAAATTACGAGTAATAGCACAAATAAATACAACAGACCACACATATACATGAAATAAATGGTGCTTTTCAAGTTTCTCATGTAGGTTTGAACTAGATTTTCAGGTACAGAAATTCTAATCTAATATATAATATATCCTCCTTGAACCGCCACCTTAATGTGGTGGAGGGGTTTGAGCGCCCGAATGACCCTTGGAGCTATGTTGTCGGGGGCTATATGCCCCTGTTAGGGTCTCCCAAGGCAAACAGGTCCTAGGTGACAGGTCAGACAAAGAGCGTTTCAGAAGCCCTTTATGAGACAGCTAAAAACATGGACGTGGAATGTCACCTCGCTGGGGGGGAAGGAGCCAGAGATTGTGCAAGAGGTTGAGAGGTACCGACTAGAAATAGTTGGGCTCACCTCTATGCACAGTTTGGGCTCTGGAACCCAACTCCTCGAGAGAGGCTGGACTCTTCACTACTCTGGAGTTGCCTGCGGTGAGAGGCGGCGGGCTGGTGTAGGCTTGCTTATAGCCCCCCAGCTTAGCTGCCATGTGTTGGAGTTAACCCCGGTGAACGAGAGGGTCACTTCCCTACGCCTTCGGGTCAGGGATGGGTCTCTCACTTTCGTTTGGACACTCGGGTGAAGAGAGGGGCGGAGCTGTCAACTGATCACCACCTTGTGGTTAGTTTGATCCGATGGTGGGGTAGTAAGTTGGACAGACTAGGCCAGGCCTGGACTGGTAATCTGGCATACCGGGCAAATGCCCGGTGGGCCGACGCACTTGAGGGCGGGGCCGCTATATGATATGATTTTTTTTAATAAACATAAAATTGGCCAACGACCGGCCCATTAAGCAGGGACAGCGGCCCATTGGTTCATTTTCCATACTGACACTGGGCTGGCCCAATCACATCTCTTAGACTCCACCCCGTCCCCTCTGTTTCGCCAGAACATCTGTGGATTAGGAGGATGGAGAAACAAAAGTGCAAGTGCAAGGGGGGTGCGGAGAAGTTGCGGGCAAAAAAAATAAAAAAATGTAGAGGTTGATGCCTCAACGTGCAAAAATTACTGGCATGTTTAGTGCGGTTACTGTAGCTTCAGTTTCCAAACCTACAGTACCTGACGTGCAAAAACAGGTGAACATAGAAGAACATGGAGGAGACCTGTAAGGCAAAGGAGCAGCAGGTGTCTGACAGTGAAGCCAATGAGGGACAGAGTAAGCAGGAGAGTATAATAGAAGCGGTAAGCAGGGTAGTTACATGATTAACAGCGAGGGACTCATGATGCGACGACGACGATGATGCTTAAATGAATGAATATTATAAGACAACATAATCGTCATCGTTATTATAAAGTCAGACTGTCACCTACTGCACTGGTCACTCAGTCAGCTAAAGTCAAATAGCACAGCAAAAGTTATTTTGCACTGTTTTTTGTAGTTAGCAGTGCCCTTGTAGCTATCAGAGTTCACTTATGCAGTAACGGCCCTTCTCATAGAAAAACCTGAAATGATGCAATTTGATTTTTCAAAAAAAAAAAAATTCAGGTTATTATTATAATGTAATATTACTGATGATGTGTTTATTTCACAATGAGACTATAGGTGCCTATTTATAGCTGTTAGTCGTGATGATGGTCTACTAGATCTCACTTTTCGGCTATAAAAGTTATGTTTTGTAGCTCTTGTACCCTATTACTCTGGTATGAACACTTGGTTGTTTATGGCAAGTGAATAGCATGAATATCATTTTATTAGGATGTTTTTTGTGAGTAATTTGGTAGTATAGTTTTCTTTTTCGTTGTTTTTAATGGGGAGTATCTAAACAATGAGAGGTAAATGTTTGACACTTAAACAGGGGTTTGTGCTCTTTAAAACAAAGTATATTTGTAATTGTAAATTATAGATTTTCTGCTGTCTGTTTCATTGAATTTTTTTTTTTTTAATTCTTTATAAAATTATCAGTATTCTACATCCACGTTCTAAGGGTTAGCTTTTATATCATGGAGCACATTGTCCATCTAGAAATCCTACTCTTACTAAGTGTACTTTTAATAATTCTACCAAATAATTGTAATACTCTGGTGGGTGGTGTCCGACCGATTGTGGTGGGCTGGTCTGAGCAAAAATGCCAGGGCCATTTTTTTGTCCCAGTCCAGCCCTGGACTAGGCAGACCCAAATGTACTGTGAGGGTCTGTTGGGAACGTTTGGCCGAGTCCTCTGTCAGACAGATCTTCAACTCCCATCTCCGGCAGAGCTTCGACCGGACCCCGAGGGAGGTTGGAGACATGGAGTCCGAGTGGACCATGTTTTCTGCCTCCGTTGTCAACGCGGCTGTTCGTAGCTGTGGCCGTAAGGTCTCCGGTGCCTGTCGTGGCGGCAATGCCCGAACCTGGTGGTGGATACCGGATGTAAGGGATGCCGTCAAGCTGAAGAAGGATTCCTATCGAGCCTGGCTGGCTTCTGGGACTCCTGAGGCAGCTGACGGGTACCGGCAGGCCAAGCGGACTGCAGCCCGAATAGTTGTGGAGGCAAAAACCTGGGTCTGGGAGGAGTTTGGTGAGGCCATGGAGAAGGACTATCGGTCTGCCTTGAGGAGGTTCTGGCAAACCATCCGGCGCCTCAGGAGGGGGAAGCAGTGCCCTGCCAACACTGTTTACAGTGGAAGCGGGCAGCTGCTGACCTCAACTGGGGACATCGTCAGACGGTGGAAGGAATACTTCGAGGATCTCCTCAACCCCAACGACACATATTCCTCTGAGGAAGCAGAGGCCGAGGGCTCAGAGGTGGACTCGTCCATCACCCAAGCTGAAGTCACCGAGGTAGTTCAAAAGCTCCCCGGTGGCAAGGCACGGGGGGTGGATGAGATCCGCCCTGAGTACTAAGTCTCTGGATGTTGTGGGGCTGTCTTGGTTGACACACCTCTGAAACATCGCATGGCGGTTGGGGACAGTGCCCCTGGACTGGCAGACCGGGGTGGCGATCCCTCTTTTCAAGAAGGGGGACCGGAGGGTGTGTTCCAACTACAGGGGGATCACACTCCTCAGCCTCCCTGGGAAAGTCTATGCCAGGGTACTGGAGGGGAGAATTCGGCCGATAGTCGAACCCCCGATCCAGGAGAAACAATGCGGTTTTCGTCCTGGTCGTGGAACACTGGACCAGCTCTACACCCTCTTCAGGGTGCTGGAGGGTTCATGGGAGTTTGCCCAACCAGTCCACATGTGCTTTGTGGATTTGGAGAGGGCATTGTCCCTCACAGCACCCTGTGGGGAGTGCTTTGGGAGTATGGGGTCCGGGGCCCTCTGCTAAGGGCTGTCCGGTCCCTGTACGACCAGAGCAGGAGCTTGGTTCGCATTGCCGGTAGTAAGTCAGACCTGTTCCCAGTGCGTGTTGGACTCCGGCAGGGCTGCCCTCTGTTACCAGTCCTGTTCATTATTTTTTATGGACGGGATTTCTAGGCGCAGCCAGGGGCCGGAGGGAGTCCGGTCTGGGGACCATAGGATCTCGTCTCTGCTTTTTGCAGATGATGTTGTCTTATTGGCTCCATCAAACCAGGACCTTCAGCGTGCACTGGGACGGTTTGCAGCCGAGTGTGAAGCACCTCCAAGTCCGAGGTCATGGTTCTCAGCCGGAAAAGGGTGGCTTGCCCCCTTCAGGTTGGTGTAGTAGTTCTGCCTCAAGTGGAGGAGTTTAAGTATCTTGGGGTCTTGTTCACAAGTGAGAGAAGGATGGAGTGGGAGATTGACAGGCAGATCGGTGCAGCTTCTGCAGTAATGCAGTCGTTGTACCGGTCTGTCGTGGTGAAGAAGGAGCTGAGCTGCGAGGCGAAGCTCTCGATTTACCGGTCAATCTACGTTCCTACTCTCACCTATGGTCATGGGCTTTGGGTCATGATCGAAAGAACGAGATCCCGGATACAGGTGGTCGAAATGAGTTTCCTCCGCAGGGTGGCTGGGTGTTCCCTTAGAGATAGGGTGAGGAGCTCAGGTCACTCAGGAGGAGCTCAGTGTAGAGCCACTGCTCCTCCACATTGAGAGGAGCCAGCTGAGGTGGCTTGGGCATCTGTTTCGGATGCCTCCTGGACAACTCCCTGAGGAGGTGTTCCGGGCATATCCCACCGGGAGGAGGCCCCGGGGAAGACCTAGGACACGCTGGAGGGACTATGTCTCTCGGCTGGCCTGGGAATGCCTCGGAATTCCCCCGGAAGAGCTGGAGGAGTGTCGGGGGAGAGGGAAGTCTGAGCGTCTCTGCTTAGGCTGCTGCCCCCGCAACCCGGCCCTGGATAAGCGGAAGAAAATGGATGCATGTATAACTATATAACCATAGAATAGATTAAACTTTATTAAAGGTGCCATCGAACGTTTTTTTACAAGATGTAATATAAGTATAAGGTGTCCCCTGAATGTGTCTGTGAAGTATCAGCTCAAAATACCCCATAGATTTTTTTAAATAAATTTTTTAACTGCCTATTTTGGGGCATCATTAACTATGCCCCGATTCAGGGCTGCTGGCCCTTTAAATCTTGTGCTCCCTGCCCATCGAGCTTGCAACTCTATAATACAGTGTATTTACAAAGTTCACACAGCTAATATAACCCTCAAATTGATCTTTACAAGATGTTCGTCATGTATGCTGCATGCATGCTTCGGGTCATGTGAGTATAGTATTTATTTGGGTGTTTACATTTGATTCTGAATGAGTTTGAGGCTGTGCTTCGTGGCTAAAGCTAACATTACACACTGTTGGAGAGATTTATAAAGAATTAAGTTGTTTCGCGAACCTTCTCCGGGTCTGTTCCTGGCTGGTGGAATGACCTGCCACGCTCTATCCGAGCAGCTGAAACTTTAGCCACTTTCAAAAAAATGCTAAAGACGTATCTTTTTCGTTAGCACTTGACCCAGTAATAGTTGCACTTACCTTGATTTCTATTTTCATTCCATCTATTTGTGTATTATTTAAAAAAAAACAAAAAAAAAAAAACCTTGCTACGAGCACTTTACTGTCATAACTGTGACTTCACACAGCACTTACATACTGTTGTTCTCATGTTGATTTGAATGATTCTACTGTTCTCATTTGTAAGTCGCTTTGGATAAAAGCGTCTGCTAAATGACTAAATGTAAATGTAACTGTTTATGAATTATACAGACTGCAAGTGTTTAAAAATTAAAATAGCGAAGGCTCTTGTTTCCGTGAATACAGTAATAAACGATGGTAACTTTAACCAACAGTAGCCTACATTAGCAACATGCTAACGAAACATTTAGAAAGACAATTTACAAATATCACTAAAAATATCATGATATCATGACTGTTACATAACAGTCGGTATTATGTTGAGATTCGCCTGTTCTTTGGAGGTCTTTTAAACAAATGAGATTTATATAAGGAGGACACAATGGAGTTTGAAACTCACTGTATGTCATTTCCATGTACTGAACTCTTGTTATTTAACTATGCCAATATAAATTAAATTTTTAATCCTAGGGCACCTTTAAAGTTAATCAGTCAAGAGCAGTTACAGATGCATAAAAATGTTTTTAATGTTGAAAATATAAAATGTTATATACTGTTATCTGAAATTATTTAAAAAAAAAATGAAGACACTTTAAATGTGAAATTAAACCTGCCAGTAGGTGGCAGCGAATCACTGTTAATGAGCGAATCTTTGAGATTCAGCCGATTCATTCAAACAGCTGATTCATTCAGGAAGTGTTGCTCAGAGACTCAAAACATTTCTGTGGACTTTGGAACAATTTTCGTAGGCGAAATACAGCGAAATAGACGATTTGGTGTCTTAAATGTAAGTCACTTGATATGAAGTTCTTGTTCATTAAACTGTAGGCTACGCTGAATAAAATCAATATCACATTTGTAATTAATGTTAATATTTGTAGAAAAACGGTGCTCTTTACGTAATATTGGGACATGCTTGATGATTATAGATCTTTCAATCAACAATTACGATATCATAGACGATATATAACGCACACCCTACAGCACTGGCCCGATCGGGCAAGTGACCGTTCCGTCTACTGTCCCTAGCGTCGTTCACATTGGCCCCGGGCCATCGGGCAGTCCTTATTGTCGAGCCCTGTACAATGTGATTTTCGGTGGTCAAGATCTGAGAGCAGCTCATTTTTCCGCTTGGGCGAGCAATCTGCTCACAGCTTATCCTGCCATGAAATCCGCCATAGGCCAGAAATCCAGTGAGAACGCGGGGCAATGATGATGTTCCATAACAAAAGCGTGAAGGCGCAAAAGCTGCTGTAGATCATAAATAAATTACAGACAGTTACATACGCATAGGCGTAATTTGCGGGTGGGACGGGTGGGACATGTCCCCACCACTTTTTGCCAGGGTCGATATTGTCCCCACCACTTTTTGAACGTAACTGAAATATCTTGCAGAAGGTATGTATTAAAGGGAAAACAAGATTAACAAAAAAATCTTCATAAACTAATTCATCCATGTGTATCACATTTTTCCGCAGCCTACATCTACAGATGCCCGCACCTTTCTTTTTGCGATGTTCTTATTATTTAGGTACTGTTTCAAGGTTTAAATATTTTATTTGAGATTTTGAGAAAATGTATGGGACAATATCTCTGGTACTGAAAAGGGATGACTTTACAATTGCGGTGGATTGACGATTCAGAAGAACGGATGCAACTGCGCAGGCGAGTTCACTTGAGGGCATTGACTGTTAACTTAATAGTTATTATTACAATTCATACTTATTATCGAAGCATATAGCAAAGTGTTACCTGAATATTAATTGATAATTCATTTTGTAAACGCTTATTTAATACAGTAACGATTGAGCACATGAAGCAGTTTATGCGTGAAATTAGCTAGCTAATGAGATTTAGTGGTAAGCATCATTAACAGATTCATATAGTTTTGAAACTATAGTTAACTTAATCTTAATCTTTGGAGATAGTTTATCAGTTAGGTTAAACTGGTGATAGACGGACATAACTCTTGAGGGTCTAAATACAATGAATCGTTTTTTATTTTTAAATGTTTTAATTCTGTAACATCGTTCGTTTTAGTGATCCCGTTTGATGTTAGCTTTGCATATTTCTTTCTTTTTCTTAGGATTTTACCTATCACAAGCGTGGACTACAGAGATAAGTATGTTATTATTGTTGTTATTTTATTATTTCCAATTATATTTACTTTGTAGGTATATAAATTGTCTCTAAAGTTATGCTACATAGTATTTTAAGTATTTAATTAAAAATATATAGTATGACAAAATATTGAGCAACAAAAATAGATGCTTTTGGTAGAGGTCAACCGTAATCTTGTTTATTACCTACATACAATAACATCAATATGTTTATGAACACCTCAGAATGAACCGGAATAAGAAATAAAAAGAATATTGTAATGGATGTAAACAAAAAAAAAAAGTTTTAAAAAAAAGAAGCAGAGTGTCAGAGTAGCTTCTTTTTAGGTTTAGTTAGCTTTGTCCACTAAAATGAACCAAAAACCTGAGCACGCCTCTCTGAGAGCTTAATGAATTCCTGGCTTATTTTTTTTGGTGTCTAATTTATTTGTTCTGTCTTTGTGAACATGACAAACAACGCTGTTCAGGCGGTTCTGGGACATTGTGGAGCGAAGCCATGTCTTCAGGCGGCAGAGAGCGCTGAAGCTTCTCTCTGCCTCAGCTGATGATGCAGGAACCACGAGAAGTAAGCGGACCATGGACCTCAGGTACCATGTTCTTCAAAATATTGAACACGTCTGTACAACTTTGGTATTTATAATTTGCACAAAACATGGCCATCTGCATCTTTAGAGACTGTGATTCCAGCTCTGGGTACAGGTCAACAATGTTGTTGACTTGTCCAGAGATTAGGACATTTTCAAGCATGACAATGTTGCGCAGACTCTCCCGTTCAAATCAATGTGTCAGCTGTGTCATCACTGTATCAAGAACTAGGAAGAACTGCACACGATAGTACTCCTCAGCTGTAGTCGGAATGTAGGGTTGAGTTGGGCCAGCATGTCTTGTAGAAGGCCTTCTTAAATGTGGTACTGTTATCGCCTCAAGGTCCAGTGATGTTACCACCTCAGATGCCTGTATGTAGAGCTCTCTGAAACTTTCATCAGATCTTGTTCTAAAAGCCATTTTCGACACACTCATCTGCACTTAGCATGCCTCCGACTGTTGCTCCTCTCCCTTGCAGTGAGGTGTTCAGGCCTTCAAGGCCTGTCATGATGTCCTGTGCCAACAGCAGTCCAAGGACAGTGTTTCCTTTCTGGAAACGCTCACAAAGGCCATTGGCTTTGGAGACAGTGTCATGTGTGCTGGATGATGCCATTTCCTCCAGTGCTGTCAAGACCGCTTCATATTGGGTAAGGACAGAATTGATGGTGTATGCACTGTCCATCTAGTTGGACACAAGGGTTTCAGTGTTATATAGCAGCCAGATATAGATTTTGCCACAGACTTGAAAATTATTTTAAATTTGCCTGACTGGCCAAATAAACAGCCCAGCTCATGGATCCATTGCAGAGAATCCCGAATTATTGGTGCAGCTGAACAGGCTGCTTGTGTGACCAAGTTCACGCAGTGGGGTCCACAGTGAACAATGGTATTAAGCGGTTGCTCTCTGCGGATGTGAGCTTGTGCACCTGACAAATGCCCAGACATGTTGGCCGCTCCATCATAGGTTTGACCACGCAGACTGGAAAAGGGGAGGTTTAGGTGGAGCAGGACATCAGAAGCAATCTTGCCTATTTGCTCACCAGTTGTGGAAGAAGCTTCGTAAAGGCCAACAAACTCCTCTCTAGGTTCCAGGTCTGTGTCAACATAACGTATGCAGATAGACACCTGCTCAATACCACTGATGTCCTGCGTCCCATCCATTATTATGGAATATTGCACTACTGGTAAAACAGCAATTTCCTGTGCAATTTCGCGAATTATGCTGTCGCTCATTAAATTCATGATTTCATTTGAATCGCAGGGCTTGTGTAGCAGTGATTACTGTACGTTTGAGCCAGCTTGCCAAAAAAGGATCACTCTCGGTCATGAAGAGGAGAAGCTGGTGTAAATTTCCGTCCTCTTGGTTGTGTCCCCTCAGAGGCAAGCCTTGTTGGGTTAGGTATTTAATAGCATTTACTACCTTTAGCAAATTTAAACTGGCCTCCTCCTATGCTGTTTTTGACATGTTGGACAGTTGCACATTTATTGAACTTTTTGAGTGTATGAATGTGTTTACTGCAATGTTGTGTGCTTTGCTGTTCATATGCTTCTCAAAGGCTTGTGGACCATGTTTCCAGTTACGGAAGCCTTGAGAGATAAATGCTTGCTCTGCATTTTTGGCCAATGTGGATGTCTGTTTGGAGAAGGCATTAATGCAGTAAAAGCACACTACTCCTTTAAGTTCAGAGCAGTAGTGCAGCCATGCTCTTGAACCAGCTGTCCTGAAATCTGAGAGTTTTGTTTGTCAACCTCTGAACTTTAGAATCAGGCTAAAATGGTTCAGTTTTTGAGTATTTTTCAAGTGCCTGCTGTCCTGACCCTATTGAAGGAGTTGGCTGGATTGATTGCTGAGGCTCTGTGATCTCCACAGTCAAGTTTTGCCCTGCCTCTCCCAAGCTATCAGCTGTCTGCCTGTGTAAATAGTTCAGATGAACAATTTTATATAACTAATGATGAATGCCTATTTTGTAAATAGTTGTTGTATGTTAAATAGTTAAGTGTTATATGATTTTCTATAGCTTTTTTAAGAAATGGTTATAATATGCAATATTATTTAATTATGCATGACAAATTATAATCAATTGAGAATGTTTTTTTTTAGTTATTTTCTGTAAATAGTTTTAATATTATTTTAATTCATATGAACTATGTAAAATCTGTATTATAATAAAGTTATTAAAATTACTTATTAAATTATTTATAAATTTGACCAATTATGTATTGTAACTGTAGTCAACAATGTTAGTACTATGTTTTAGTCTTATGATGATTTAGGCGTATGATTCTGAGAAAAAATTGACAAGTTCAAACCAGCATCTAAATGTTTACATTTGGATGTTATGACTGTGATTTTATTAAATTTTTTTTTTAAAGAATTATAAATATCTTTAAGTCCATAAATCACAGCGCTTCAGTGGCCGCCAAATCCATGCCTATAGGCTATTGATGTATGTTTAATTAAATATAATATGTTTATACTGTTAAGCAAAGATACTTACTGTGCGTGGCTGCTTTACTAAAAAACTCCTTATGTCGCTTCCACACTTTCTCTTTGACATTTTGTTTAGGGTTTTAGCATTTACATTAGCAACATTTACTATTAAGCCTGTACATGTGGGTGGGGGAGGTAAAAAAACTAAACATTTTAATTCATTTATTTATTTATTTATTTATAAGATAGTTAAACAATTTAAACACGAAAAAACTTTCATTCATGTTTTACAGAAGGTTTTGCGTAGTTCAGGATTGGTTAAATTATTTGATTGGATGAGGGAAATTTTTGTGGGCGTTGTAGTTGTCAGACGTAACGACGTAATGTTCATTGTTGGTTCGTCATCACACCTGCAAGTTAGCATGTTCTGGTATTAAGAGAAATTATGAAAGCAAATTCAATACACACTCAAAATTCATGGAATTAATGAATACGCTGCAGCTGAGCTGACTATGAAATGGTAAGATCGCCATTTTTATCTTGTGTATTTTGATTGGTATGATGACCCTAGATGTTGTGAATTTTTATTTTTATTTTGTTTATTCGGATGTTTATAGACAGATATTGTGATGCATGTGTACTTTGTATATAATGTTAGTTATTTTTTCCATAGAGAATTTTTTTTTATGAAAACTTCTACAGTCCTACTGTAACTAGGCCTATCAGAGGATGCTAATCGATAGTCTGTGCGTTTAAGTCAGTTTGCACAATTTCAACTTATTTTTTTAAAGAATAATGATATTTTTATTTATTATATCCTTATATTTATTATAATTGCATTTTTTTTTATAATAGCTAATAACTGCTAATTCTTATGTTATACTTATTTTTAATTATTAGTTTAAAAAATACTTATGACATACATTTAAATTATCGCCATGGTGTTTTTTTATTTGTTGTGTCTGATTTAGATCTGTGTCCTAAACTGATTCGTTTAAAGGTGAAGTGTATTGTTTGTGTGACACTAGCGGCACTTAGCGGATTACAAGAATACAGCATAGGCCTATTTTGCAAACGCACTTTCGCCTGTCGCGCTTCCATCGACTCAAACATCACAAAAGCTCTTACAGGTGCTTGTGGAGGCATTTCTCAACAGGTAAATGTAGGCTACTAATGCTGAGTTCAGACTGCACGATTTTAGCCCCGATTTTGGCTCGCCGACAGGTTTTGAGAAATCGCCGACAAATGCCCGAAATCACAGGTAAATCGGTGCTCGTTCACGCGAATGACAATCATTCAGTGTGAATGAGCAAAGACGCAATCTGAGAGAATCGCAGACGAATCGCCGACGCCCGTGAGATATTTGGCATGCTAAATATCTGGACCTGTCGGCGATTCAAAATCCTGCTGTGTGAAAAGTGTTCTGACTGAAAACTACATCGGCGATGACCGACAGCCAATGAGAGAGCAAGATACGGAGCAGCGGGGAGTTCGGGGAGGAGTTATAGACCACAATATCAGCAAGCATGGCTTCATTCACATAAACATTACAATTTTATCATACAGAAACAAAGCACAAACATTTGCTTGACCATCCGCAACAGCAACACATTGAAAAGTTATGTATTTACCTCCAACTCTCGTTGCAGAACACACCACAGTCTCCCCAACCATTTCCTCCTCCATATTCTTCTTTTCTTTTTCTTGTTTTCGCTGCAAATCAGCGCACAGGCAATTCATATTGCAAGCTTCTTGCGGGCTACCGTTTTAATAATAATAATAACTCCGGTCCTGCACGCGTGATATCGCGTTGTTTCCTTGTCACATCTCGCGTGTGTTTGGTTAGTTTGCGTGCCAGACAGAGATGTCGGCGATTCTTCCTATTGTAAAGTCATGCAGTGGGAAACCTTCTGTCGCCGATCCATCGTGCAGTTTGAACACAGCAGCGACTGATACTGGCCAAGATAGTCATGCAGTGTGAAAAGAACAATGACCCGACTGCTTTGAAAATCGTGCAGTCTGAACTCGGCTTAAAAGGTCCAACATATTAGAAATACTTTTCGCTGTGTTGCTATTTGTCATGAGCAAGCAATTGAGTAAACTAACACTGAGAACACAAGCGTCTCGCATATAAGCCCTAAAGCTTAACGTGAAAAAGCGCAATATGGCTTAATTTTCTAAGACGGTGTTATTAACAAACCAAACAAACTTACAGAAAAGCATGAGCCAGAATATGAACGCATCACATTAAGTTTGGCTAAACATTTTTCTCCCATTAAGAAAACGCTTGTTTAACGTATTATAAAGACAATGACTTTAAAGAACAAACTTAGTAAACACTATAGGCTGCTAATAGACCCCTTAAAAGTTTGTAAACATTGCAACGTTTCCTGATGGGCGGGGCTTAGCTGGAGGCAAAAGAGACGCTGGACTCAATGTTGACAAGCGTAAGCTAGAATGTTTTAGGAGGGATTTATTAAACATAGATTCAGAAGAAGGTTCAGAACTGTCCGAATATGTACAGTCACTGACTCTGCAGGACCGTGACAGCTATTTTTGTAAATTAACTTAAGTTTTGGATATTTCTTAGACAACATATGAATTACTTTCGGGTGGTTCAGGGAATTTTGTCAAGGCTTATTGTCTAATGTAACCTAACGCTGGGCTAACTATGATTATGGCTAGCAATGTGGATTATTTTAAGAGACTATTCAAAGGATGGCACACACATCTATCACTGTATGTTTGTTTAACATTTAAGCTAGCTAGTGTGCTGAAAGTTGTTGACTTTTCACCTATAAAACAGAAACTTGCTTTTCACCTATAAAACAGAAACTTGCTGATTTGTACTAGATAAAACCAACACACCATATGCATCGATTATTTTACCTGATATGAAGTGTGCACTGCAAACAAGAGTATTATAATTTATGATCGTCTCCGTCCAGTCTGTACGCTGTATTGCTTTCAACCACAATTATCTTTTTGATTTCTGTGAAGGAATGTCTGCCGGGATCTAGTAAAACTTTAGTTGTGAACCAAAAGTCCTGTTCCTTCTATTCTGGCAGCCAAAAACACAACAAGATGACATTTTAAAGTCAAAACCTCAAACTTTTAGCGCGCCCGCTATTGTCAGACACAGACGAGGACACAGATGAGGTAAGTGCAACAGTGTTTATTAACAGAGGTTTCAGACACAGGTGAAGACACAGGTAAAGAATCTTGAAACGTAGAACTGACGAATGGTATAACAATGACAACTTTCCTTGGTAGATGACGATGGTGACACAGATGATGACAGAGGACTCAGGACTGGAGATGAAGACGATGAAGACAACAGAAGGTACAATGTTCAGGTAAGACGAGGTCAAGTGACGTGTAGGGATCGGTGCAAGACCAGACAATGAGTGAATGGGACTGCATGCTTATATGTGGCTCTGATGATGATGCACAGGTGTTCAGTATTCAGGTGATTGTGAACGAGTGGGCATGGCGTAAGTGTTCGTGTCAGAAGGTGCAGATTGTGTAGCCATGACAGTACCCCCTCCTCCACGGGCGGCTCCTGACGGCTGGGAACGACGGCGGCAACGGGGTCTACCACGGCCTCGAGGAGCGGGACGGTCGGGATGTTCTTGGTGGAATTCGGTAAGTAGACTGGGGTCAAGGATATCCTGGCGGTTGACCCAGCATCGCTCCTCTGGGCCGTAGTTCTCCCAGTCCACTAGGTACTCCAGTTGGGACCCACGTCGCCGCGAGTCAAGGATAGCTCTCACCCGGTAGATGTTAGTGTCTTCATCGATGGCAGGAGGAGGAGGTACGGCATCACCAGGCTCTGTGAAAGGAGGAGACAAAGGGTCAGTGAAGGGTTTGAGAAGAGAAACATGGAACGATGATGAGATGCGGTACTGTGCTGGGAGTTGGAGACGGTAGGTCACTTCATTCAGCTGCCTCTCGATGGTGAATGGTCCGATGTACCGGGGACTCAGCTTACGGCAAGGCAGCCGGAGGCGGATGTCCCGAGTGGAGAGCCAAACTTGTTGTCCTGGTTGATATTGAGGAGTGGGTCGTCGGCGGGCGTCAGCTTGCTCCTTGTGCCTCCGGACTGCCTGCTGGAGGTGCATGTGAGCTGAGTCCCAGACCCTCTCGCTCTGTCGGAACCAGTGATCTACCGCTGGGATCTCCGAGGGCTCACCCGACCCTGGAAACAGGGGAGGTTGGTATCCTAACACACACTGGAACGGGGTGAGCCCTGTGGTGGACTGCTGGAGGGAATTCTGGGCGTATTCGGCCCAGGGCAGATACTGGCTCCAACAGTCCTGGTTACAGTGACAGTAGACCCTCAGGAACCTCCCGATTTCTTGGATTTTCCGCTCAGTCTGGCCGTTGGTCTGAGGGTGGTATCCTGACGAGAGGCTGACGGATACCCCTAGGAGGCGGAAGAATGCGGTCCAGACTCGGGAGATGAACTGTGGTCCGCGGTCAGAAACGATGTCTTCAGGTAAACCGAAGTGGCGGAAGACGTTGTGAAAGAGTGCCTCTGCCGTTTCGAAGGCCGTTGGTAGTCCTTTGAAAGGAATGAGCTTACAGGATTTCGAGAATCTATCCACCACAACGAGTATACAGGTGAATCCTTGCGAGGAAGGAAGATCTGTCATAAAGTCTATTCCAATGTGGGTCCAGGGTCGTTCTGGGATGGGCAGAGGCACAAGCTTTCCCTCAGGTAATCTCCTAGGGGTATCCACGATGGCACAGACTGAGCAACCCTTGATGTACCGGGAGATGTCCTGAAGCATGGATGGCCACCAGTAACGTTGTTGAAGGAGCGAGAGGGTCCTTCTCCTGCCTGGGTGTCCAGAGCCCGGAGATGAGTGAAGGTGTCCAAGAAAGTCCAAGTCCAAGAGGGTGATACGGTGCTGAGGTGGTACGTATATCCTACCCTCTGGACCTCCCGGCGGAGCAGGTTGGAGGAGGTTCTCTTGTTGGATCTGTTGGTTGATGGTCCACTGGATTGGGCTTACGATCATGGCTGGAGGGAGGATAGGCTCTGGAGGTTCTGGATCGGGATCTGCTTGATGAAGACGAGATAGAGCATCGGCACGGTTGTTCTTATCTCCTGGACGGTAGGTGACTTTGAAGTTGAATCTGGTGAAGAATAAGGCCCATCGGGCTTGGCGATGGTTGAGTCTTTTTGCGTCTCGTAGATATTCAAGGTTGCGGTGGTCAGTGATAACTTCAAACGGTTCCTTTGCTCCCTCCAGCCAATGTCGTCACTCCTCCAATGCGAGCTTGATCGCCAGGAGCTCACGATTGCCAATGTCGTAATTCTGCTCCGCCGGGGATAGCTTCTTGGAATAGAAGGCGCATGGATGGAGTCGTGGAGGATTCCCCTGCCGCTGGGACAGTACCGCTCCGACCCCGGTGGAAGAGGCATCTACCTCGACGATGAACTGACGGTTTGGATCGGGATGGACCAGGATCGGAGCGGACCTGAAGGCGAGTTTCAACTGATGGAAGGCGTTCGTGGCCGTGGGGTTCCAGGACAGAGACTTGGGCCGGTTACGGAGAAGAGAGGTGAGTGGTGAACTGAGCATGCTGTAGTTGTTGATGAAACGGCGGAAGTAGTTAGTAGGGCTGCACGATTAATCGCATGCTATTCTCACGCGCATTTCGTCAGTAAAGCCGGTTCCCTGATTACCGCTAAATCGCCATCACCTGTTTTTAAACAGAGCGCCTTTTAATAGACAGAGCCGTAGTTCACAGACAAGCCACGCAATATTGCGTTCATTATCGAAGGCGATTCATCTGCGATATGAACGCGATATTGCGTGGCTTTTCAGTGATCTACGGCTCTGTCTATTAAATGCCGCTTCATTTGAAAGCAGGTGATGGCGATTTAGCGGTGATCAGGGAACCGGCTTTACTGACGAAATGCGCGTGAGAATAGCATGCGATTAATCGTGCAGCCCTAGAAGTTAGCAAAGCCCAGGAATCTCTGAAGCTCCTTAATGGTGTTGGGTTGTTTCCAGTGAGTGATGGCTTCCACCTTCTCCTGGTCCATCTTCACACCATTGGAATCGATGACATAACCTAGGAACTGGACTGAGGAGGTTTGGAATTCGCATTTTTCCAGTTTAAGGTAGAGTTGGTTTTCACAGAGCTTCTGGAGGACGAGTTTGACATGGTTCACATGGTCTTCATTACGATGAGAGCAGATGAGGATGTCGTCGATGTATACAATGACGAACTTGTTCAGGTAATCTCGGAAAACTTCATTCATATAATTCTGGAACACAGACGGACTATTGGACAACCCATACGGCATCACCTGATATTCGTAGTGCCCGGACGGGGTGATGAACGCTGTCTTCCACTCGTCCCCCTTCCGTATGCGAATCAGGTTGTATGCACTCCTGAAGTCCAGTTTTGAGAAAATGGTGGCTCCACGTAATTGTTCCAGGGCAGCTGGGACCAGAGGAAGGGGATAGCTGAACTTAACGGTCTGTGAATTGAGATGGCGATAGTCAATACACGGCCGCAAGCCTCCGTCCTTTTTGGCCACGAAGAAGAAACTCGACGCGGCAGGGGAAGTCGATGGTCGTATGAATTCCTGCTGAAGAGCCTCTTGGACGTACTCCTCCATGGCCTTCTGCTCCGGGATGGACAAGGGGTATACTCTTCCCTTTGGTAACGTGGCCCCAGGCAGGAGGTCGATGGCGCAGTCCCATGGCCGATGAGGTGGAAGTTGAGTTGCCAACCGCTTACTGAAGACATCCTGGAACGCCCGATAAGCTGAAGGAATGGTCACTTGGACTTGGGTTTCTGGACTTTCAACTGAGGTAGATTGGATCAGTAGTGGTGGTTCTCTGGATGAAGATGATGATTGGAGAACTTTTACAGGTAAGGTGATGCAGTGTTCATGGCAGTTCTTACCCCACTTGAGGATTTCACCAGTTGGCCAATGGACGTGAGGTTGGTGTTGGTTTAACCATGGGCGTCCCAGGATAATGTCAGCGGTTGACTCCTCCAGCACCATGAATGTGATGTCCTCCACATGCAAGTGACCGACGCGAAGGATGAGTGTGGGGGAGAAGTAACGGACATGACCTCGGCCCAGCGGTTTTCCCTGTATGGTCGTTATTTCCAGGTCGACGGGGCTGCGTTGACGTTTGGCATTCAGGAGATTGAGGGTTTATTGGTTGATGAAGTTCCCCGCCGACCCGGAGTCGAGGAGGGCTTGTACTGAAACAGAAGATTGACAATGTCTTAGGTTCACCCAGGTTTTAGTTAAGCGTGCTGTTTGAGGAGGTAATTGAATGGTACTCACCGCTGGACGAGGAGGTCAAACTGGACAGGTGGGTAGTTGATGTCCATCTCCCCCACAATACAAACACAACCTTAAGTTGATGCGGCGTTGTCGTTCTGAGGTGGTGAGATGGTATGTGTCAACTTGCATGGGTTCAGGTGCTGGAGGCGCGACAGATGGTGAGACGGGCGGAGGATTTACAGCGGGAGCGGTGTGACTGCAAGCAGCAAGTCGTTGGGAAACCCGGATGGATTTTTGGATAAGATTCTCTAACCCCAGGGAATCTTCATATACCACGATCCATTGTTTAACTTCTTCACGTAATCCATGACGAAAAGCTGTGATGAGAGCGGTTTCATTCCAGCCGCTTATATAAGCGAGGGTGCGGAAGCGCACAGCATATGAACTTACAGTTTCGTTCCTTTCTTGGCGAATGTTGAATAGCTGATCGTGAATGGATAAATCAGCTGTCTGCTGGCCGAAGACTTCCTTTAACTGGGAACAGAATGAGAATACAGAACCAAGGATCGCAGAATTAGCTTCCCATAATGATTGGGCCCATTGCAGGGCTTTACCTGATAATAGATTAATGATGAACGCCACCCGGCTTCTTTCGGTGGTGAACAGATGAGCATTGGCTTCCAGGAAAAGAGAGCATTGTAGTAGGAACCCGCTGCAATCCTCCGCCGCGCCGCTGTATGTCGCTGGTTTGGCCATGGGACTCGCAGGGGCAGCTGAAGAAGTGAGCGGTGGAGTAGGTGTTGATGATGATGGTGCGGTGGTTGTGGTATTTTGAAGGAGTGAGGATCGTACAGTGTTGACCAGTTCCAGGAAGGGATCCGTGGTGCGGTCCCCGCCTGTGTCTGAAGAGCTCTGCATCAGGTCTGGTCTTCTGTCAGACACAGACGAGGACACAGATGAGGTAAGTGCAACAGTGTTTATTAACAGAGGTTTCAGACACAGGTGAAGACACAGGTAAAGAATCTTGAAACGTAGAACTGACGAATGGTATAACAATGACAACTTTCCTTGGTAGATGACGATGGTGACACAGATGATGACGGAGGACTCAGGACTGGAGATGAAGACGATGAAGACAACAGAAGGTACAATGTTCAGGTAAGACGAGGTCAAGTGACGTGTAGGGATCGGTGCAAGACCAGACAATGAGTGAATGGGACTGGCGTGCTTATATGTGGCTCTGGTGATGATGCACAGGTGTTCAGTATTCAGGTGATTGTGAACGAGTGGGCGTGGCGTAAGTGTTCGTGTCAGAAGGTGCAGATTGTGTAGCCGTGACAGGTATTAGTTCTTATTTATGTTTTGCCTCCTGCTAGAGGGGTGACGTCACAGTGACGTAGGTGATAAAGGGGTCTATAATGCATAGTATACAAAAAAAGCAGAATTTGATCTTTTAATATCACTTCGTAGTTCGTAGCCTACATTAATCGATGTTAAAAGCATTTTCTTTATAACGGTTTCATATGGGAGGAAAATTAAACGAATTGCGTTCATATTCTGGGCTCATCTCCTTTAGTATACTTTAATATATATATATATATATATATATATATATATATATATATATATATATATATATATATATATATATATATATATATATAGCAAAAGGAGTTGCGCAGTGTCCCCACCACTTTTCAAAGCAAAGTTACGCCACTGTACATACGCATTACCAATCATGTAGGCTTTATGGTACACCTCAAACAAGGGATTTAATTGTAATTTATAGTGTTAATATTATATTGTTAATATTATATTTATATTGCAGAGACCACGAATGGCTTGGGTAAGCAGAGCATTCACAGCATATGGACTGTACTGCACATCTACAGTATACTGGCATTTATAATAAGAAATATATTACTTCTGGTGCAGTGGCTAAAAAAAAAAAGATTCTCAGCCTGAACTATTACACAAGATGATTTTGAAATGAGGTGAGTAATCACCCTTATTAGTTTTCCTATTATAGAGAAGTACATTATTCCCACTCACACATGATTGACCACAGTCAAGCATCTAGACCTCCATGGCAACTTTGGCAGCTACATTTTCTTTGACCTTGTATAAACTAGTGGGTAACACAGAAGTACCATTGATTTCTCTAACTCAATTCTTGTGTCACATATAGGCCTGGTTTCACAGACAGGGCTTAGATTAAGCCAGGATTAGGCCTTACTTCAATTAGGACATTTAAGTAGCTATTATAGACATACCTTAGAAAAAAAACATTACTGGTGTGCATCTTTAGACAAAACAATGGCAGTGACATATTTTAAGATGTCAGTGCAAGTTGCTTTAAGTTAAAACAGCTAAAACATGCATTTTAGTTTGGACTAGGCTTAAAGGATTAGTCCACTTTTAAATAAAAATTTCCTGATAATTTACTCACCCCCATGTCATCCAAGATGTTCATGTCTTTCTTTCATCAGTGGAAAAGAAATTAAGGTTTTTGAAGAAAACATTCCTGGATTATTTAAAATTAAGGTCAAAATTACAGTTTCAGTGCAACTTCAAAGGGCTTTAAATGATACCAGAAGAGGAATAAGGGTCTTATAGCGAAACGATCAGTAATTTTTGAAAAAAATACAACTGTGTATGCTTTATAAACACAAATTAACAGCCTGCACGTGCATCCGCTTTCCGTATTCCACAAAACACTTACGCCGAACTAGTGGCGCGTTGAATAGGGAAAGCGTAGGATATAGTTTTGTCTGGAGGCCATTGAAGTATACTATAAGGAGAATAATCCTGGAATGTTTTTCATCAAAAACCTTAATTTCTTTTTGACTGAAGAAAGAAAGACATGGGGGTGAGTAACTGAAGAAAGACATCTTGGAATACATGGGGGTGAGTAAATTATCAGGAAAATTTTATTTAAAAGTGAACTAATCCTTTTCCCGGAGGATAGAGGTTAAATTTAGGAGTTACATTGAGATTTTGGAGAACCCTAAAAATGTTTTTTACTCCAATGTTATGATTGTAGCTTTTAAAGCGAGCAGTCTGAGGTTCAGAACCTGCTCTTATTGTTTTTTTATGTTTTCTCCCCATCTGCTGTTGACCTTTTTGAATAATTAATGGTTTCAAGCCAGTGGTTGAGACTTTAGTGAGTGAAGCCATTTACCTTGTACTTTTTGAACTTTAATACGTCACCTTTTTGTCACCTGTGTTGCAGTATCCCAGGTTGCCAAATGTTAAATTACGTGACACTTGCCCCCTTCCATTAAAAATGAATGACCAGTGTAGCCATTTTTTGTGCACTTTTAGATATGCAACCTTAACGTTGTGTTAATAGGGAAGGCGTAGGATAAAGCGTAAGCTTTTTGAACTGCAAGAGTTTTACACTTTCTTTGTACATTGAATATGGAAGGTGGTCTGCCGGAAGCTAGATATTTTACTTCAGAAATTGTTAAATATGGATTTTATTTTATTTTACACAAACACATTGCTTCACTTCTGAAATCCTTTATTACCCCCTGGAGCTGTATGGAGTACACGTTTATGATGGATGGATGTGGATGGAAGTACTTTCTTCAGCTTATACTCATTTGCCCCTGTTCACTGCCATTATAAAGCTCGTCTGTGTCAGGATATGTATTAAAGTGGTGGTTCAGTTTTTTTTTTTTTTTTTTTTCTAGGTTTGATTGTGTTTTTGGGGCACAGTTTAACATCTCTTAATGCTTCATTTTTTATTTATTTATTTTTTTTTTAAGTCGTATTTTTCATATATATTACCTTTATTCTGTACCTCTGTTTCCAATGTCATATGAATGGCTCGTTTGACTTCATGGTTCTATCAAGCCGCTCCCTACAAAATACGCAGTGTGCTCAGATTGGTTAGCGCTTAGTGGGCTTGTGATTCGCTCATGGTTCTGCTTCAGTGGAAATGTAAATAATGGTGACTATATTACTCTATCAAATTGAGCTGAATCAGACCCAGATAAAGAGGGTCAAGCAGAACCTCTGCAATCACGGCTTTTAAAGGACGTTTATGAATGGCATTTCATTTTGTATTTGTGTCAAAGTGTTTAGATATGCTGTCACTGCTTTTTGTTAGCTTACAATATACAGTTTTATCCTGATTAAAGCTTTACTGTAGCCGAATACATGACTGAGTAGTAGCATTTTTCTAAAGGTAGCGTTTAATTTATAGCATGAACAACTGTTTGTCTATGAACATAGATGTTTGTTTGTGTTTGTAGAATTTAGCTAACTGGTTAGCGAAGCAAAAACGTGTTGGTCTTTGTTTACGTCCTTGATGCAACCAAAATAGCAACAGAACTATAGGTTTAAAAGACATGTACAAACAATAAAACATACTTACAGTTTGAAGCCAATAAACAGCAGCTTCTGCTTTTAAAGTGGGAACTGGTCCTTTCAGTAATAGCCTTTGTGCAAATCCAACATTGAACTTGTGTAGATTCTGGAAGCTGTCTTCCACTGTGTATCCAGTGTAGAAAATATCACAGATTATAATGGGTTCTATTATCTTTTGACGCATTGCACGCGTCTGGTGTACACAACTCTTCTGCTTCCACATGCTGCACCACATGGCCTCGCCCACTTTGTTGCGTGTTTTGCAGGGTATATGATGTCACCAACCTGGGAAGAAGCTTGTTGTAGTTCAAACCGGTTGTTTTTGTGGGCATTAAAATGCCTTAACTTTAAAAGACAATATCTCTGTGTGCATTGAACTTTCAGCACTGTAACTTTTCAGATACTGTTTATGCTCAAGCAGCAACATTACACACTAACTAAAGTTAAAAAAAGTGAAATCGCAATGAACCACCCCTTTAAAATAAAAAGTCATATACATCTAGGATGGCTTGAGCGTGAGTAAAGCTTGGGGTCATTTTCATTTGAAAGTGAACTAATCCTTTAACATGCAGCAAAAATCAGTAAAACAGGGAATGTTGTTTTATGTACTTTTTTCTGTCAACATGAGAACATTCATCAAGTACAAATAACATCATAAAGATGTTCTGAGAATGTTGTTCTCAGAGCGTTGTCTCTGAACGATGAAAATTATGAAAATGTTGTGATGGTCTTTGATAGTCTTGATTTGGCTGGATTGTGGTTTTCTATTGGCTGATCTCATGATGTGAGTGACAGGTTGTCCCGTCCTCGCACCAGTAAGAAGAGATAAGAGAAGAAATGTTGCTCCTTAGGATTAAAGGATTAGTTCACTTCAGAATTAAAATTTCCTGATAATTTACTCACACCGCATGTCATCCAAGATGTTCATGTCTTTCTTTCTTCAGTCGAAAAGAAATTAAGGTTTTTTTGGAAAACATTTTTCTCCATATAGTGGACTTTAGTGGGGTACAACGGGTTGAAGGTCCAAATTGCAGTTTCAATGCAGCTTCAAAGGGCTCTACATGATCCCAGATGAGGAATAAGGGTCTTATCTAGTGAAACAATCGTTCATTTTCTTAAAAAAAAAAAAAAAGTATATTAGTCTTTCTATCACCAGACCAAGCTCAATTTAAAATTAAACATTGGACTGGAGAGTCTGTATGGATTTTCTGCTGCACAAGATAAATAGAAAAATAGCCGCCCTAAACTACGTCACTGTCATGACAACCAAAAATAATTCCAGTCAGCTCAGGCGGCGCGAGATTCAAGAAGCAGGGAGACGAAACATATAGAGCAAATAATAAAAATATTGTCTACCAACAAGGAGCATTGAAGTAAAAGAGTCCTGTACTCACATCGTGAAGCTAACCACCAAAATAACAGCAGAGAATCATCGTGTGTCATTAATCGCCGTTTGTAATCTTCCTGTGAAGAGACTGTCGGATCAACGCTCTGCTACATTTCTCTCAGATAAGGTAAATGCTTAAAGGTCCCGTTCTTCGTGATCTCATGTTTCAAACTTTAGTTAGTGTGTAATGTTGTTGTTATAGTATAAATAAAATCTGTAAAATTTTAAAGCTCAAAGTTCAATGCCAAGCGAGATATTTTATTTAACAGAAGTCGCCTACATCGAATGGCCAGTTTGGACTACATCCCTCTACTTCCTTCTTTAATGATGCCACTAAAACAGTTCCCTTTCATGGGAACATCGACGCGGCGTAGCCGCTTTGGGAACGCCTCTGCGTGATTACGTCTTGAAGCACTTGTGTAATCGAACCAATAGTGTAACGGGACGTCAGAGCGGGTGACGTCACGGACTAGGAAACTATAAAGCACCCCTGAGAACAAAGAACGCTAGCTTCTGCGTCTTCAGCAAGCGCTCTGTGTATTGTGTGTCTTATTTGGTGTTGTTTTGTCTGTTATACAGCTCGAAAATATCTCTTAGTCCGAGGGCAAGAGTATTTTCAGTCCACCAAGCACTTATATATATATATAGAAAGACACATTTATAAAATATGGAGGTAGAACAAACAGGCAAACAGCAGTTTATTCAGTGTGCTTCTCCCTGCCCTCGCTTCATCACGGGCGGGGATACACACGAGTTGTGTGTAGCCTGTTTGGGAGTGGAGCATGCCCAGGCAGCTCTCGAGGGAGCTGTCTGTGTGCATTGCGAAAAGTTAACACTCCGTACACTCCATTCACGCCGGGCGTTCTTTGACAAAGATAAAGAGGGCGCCGCGGCGAGTGTTCCCCAGGGGTCGGGTCCCGCTGCTGCTGAGGCACAGCGGCGGCTTCATTCCTGGGGTTCACAGATGGATCTGGTGGAGGGGTTAGAGACGGGCCCAGCCCTATCTCGGCCCTCACCCACCAGACCCAGTGTCACTCCTTTGGCTGCGGAAGCACGTGCTGCGGTTTCTTCCCCCAGAGGAGAGGCACCAGCGCTTCACCTGTCTAGCTCTGAGGAGTTGGATGTGGTGAGCATTGAAGCTGGAGAGGAGGACTCGCCATCCTCATCTCCAGCTTATGAGGAGCTGCTGGAGGTTGTGACTAGGGCAGTGGCAAAACTTAATATTGAATGGCCAGCAGAAAAAAGCGAAGCGCATCACAAAAGCAAACTGGATGAGCGCTTTCTCCCTGCCCGGTCACAGCCTCAGCGTCGGGGATTACCATTCTTTCCCGACCTCCACACCGAGGTGACGAGGTCGTGGAAAAAGCCAGCACACTATCGTGTATATAACCCTCAAACATCTATATATTCCAATATATTGGGGCTTAAACAACATGGCTATGGGACGATGCCTCGGGTCGAAGAGACGCTCGCGAGCGATCTCTCGCCTGAGTCCGCGTCGTCCCTAAAATCCCCGATGCTGCCCACCAGACCACTAAAAACAACATCAGCTCTGGTGGGCAAAGCATATGCCTCAGCAGGTCAGGCCGCAGCGTGTTTACACACAATGTCTGTACTTCAAGCATATCAGGCTGACCTGCTGCAGGAGATCGATGACAGCGGTGAGGCGAGCTTCGATGTGATTCAGGAACTTCGTAAAGCCACTGATCTATCTCTCCATGCCACCAAAGAGACGGCAAAAACAATCGGTCGCTCTATGGCAGCCCTGGTGGCAACGGACAGGCATTTATGGCTAAATCTATCAGACATAAGAGAAAGAGATAAGAGCGTCTTATTGAATGCGCCACTGTCTCCCCTGGGCCTCTTCGGCAACTCTGTCACTTTGGTCATCGAGAGGTTCCAGGAGGCAAAAAAGCAGTCAGCGGCCTTCCAGAAGTTCCTTCCTCGCCGCTCTCTCCCGTCTGAGGCTGCTGAGCGGGAGCAGCCTTGGGCGTCTAGCAGCTCCTCATCCGCGCAGAGAGCGCAACAAAAACAGAGCGTTGCTGCCCGTGCCAATACAAGGTCCTTCCCTTTGGCCTATCCCTTTCACCCCGCACCTTCACGAAGTGCGTGGATGCAGCCCTGGCTCCTCTGAGACTCCAGGGCATCCGCATACTGAATTATATCGACGATTGGTTGATTTTAGCTCAATCAGAGCAACAGGCAGTTCTACATCGAGATGTAGTTCTGTCACACATGAGAAGGTTAGGGTTGAGACTCAATGCCAAGAAGAGTGTGCTTCTACCAGCTCAGACTACCAACTATCTAAGGGTAGTTTGGGATTCTACTACGATGCAGGCACGTCTGTCCCCTGCTCGAGTGAATTCCATTCTCTTAACAGTGAAAGGGGTGAAATTAGGCCAGTCACTCACTGTAAAACAGTTTCAGAGACGGTTGGGTCTGATGGCAGCTGCATCCAACATGATACCTTTTGGCCTGCTGCACATGAGACCCTTACAGTGGTGGCTCAGGACCAGGGGGTTTTCTCCGAGGGGAAATCCTCTCCGCATGATCAAAGTCACGCGGCAATGCCTTCATGCTTTATCCATGTGGAAGAAGCCCTGGTTCCTGTCCCAGGGTCCTGTGTTGGGAGCTCCTTGTCGTTGTGTAATGCTAACGACGGACGCATCTCTCACAGGCTGGTGGCGATCATGAGTGGTCGCTCGGCTCAGGGTCTTTGGGAGGACCATCATCGTTCTTGGCACATAAATCGGCTGGAAATGAGGGCAGTATTTCGAGCACTCAAATACTTCCTCCCAGAAGTCGACTTATTCGCCTCGAAAGAGACGTCTCACTGCCCGTTGTGGTACTCACTAACTCATCCATCCCCCCTGGGGTTGGATGCCATGGTTCAGACGTGGCCGAGGCTGCGTCTTTATGCCTTCCCCCCGATTGCTCTGCTCCCCGGAGTTCTGGAGAGGGTTCAGCGGGACAGGGCCCGTCTCATATTGGTAGCCCCGTTCTGGCCAACCCGAGTATGGTTCACGGACTTAGTGTCCCTTCTAGACGGCTCCCCCATGGAGATTCCAATCAGGCAGGACCTTCTGTCTCAAGCGGGCGGCACAATAATTCATCCCCGCCCGGAGTTATGGAAACTGTGGGCTTGGCCTCTGAGGGGGCCGAGCTCATAGAATCGGGTCTCCCAACTGAGGTTGTGGAGACCATACTCCACTCCAGAGCTCCGTCCACGAGAAAACTATATGCATACAAGTGGAAGCTGTTCGCTACTTGGTGTAGCCAGTCTCGAGTGGACCCGTTCCACTCCTCTATCAGTCACGTACTGCAATTTCTCCTAGAAAAATTCTCGGATGGTCTAACTCCTTCTACATTGAAGGTTTATATAGCAGCAATCTCCGCTTATCACGCTCCTTTAGAGGGTGTTTCGGTGGGAAGAAACCCACTAGTCATACGTTTTCTCCGTGGCACCCAGAGGCTGAGGCCGGTTGTACGTACAAAAACTCCATCCTGGGACTTAGCTGTCGTACTTGAAGGGCTGTCTGCGGCTCCCTTTGAACCTCTGGAGGAAGTACATGAGAAGTTCCTCACGTTTTTAACCGTATTTTTGCTGGCTACATCTCTTAAAAGAATTGGAGATCTTCAGGCACTTTCAGTTGCTCCTTCATGTTTAGACTTTGCGCCTGGAATGGTCAAAGCTTTCTTGCATCCTAGACCTGGGTATATACCCAAGGTCCCTACTCATGTCCCAGGGCCTATTGTACTGCAGGCCTTTTGTCCTCCACTTTTCACAAGTGAGGATCAGGAAAAACTAAATCTGCTCTGCCCAGTGAGGGCTTTAGACACCTATGTCCACAGAGCTGCCCTGTGGCGAAAAACAGAACAGCTGTTTATATGTTACGGGTCCCCTAACAAGGGAGGTCCCGCGTCTAAGCAGAGAATGAGCAAGTGGGTGGTCGAGGCCATCTCTCTTGCTTATAAGTCATCCGGACAGCCCTCGCCTTTGGCCGTCCGGGCACACTCTACCAGGGGTATGGCTGCCTCAAAGGCTCTGATTTCAGGGGTTCCCCTCAATGATGTCTGTGATGCTGCAGGGTGGTCATCTCATCATACCTTCGTTAGGTTCTACAACCTTGACTTGGGCTGTACTGTCATCCTGAAAGGTGATTCAGACAGGCATTTGGTCTTATGGCCTAGTTGGGATAGCGTTCCCAAAGCGACTACGCAGCGTCGATGTTCCCATGAAAGGGAACGTCTCGGGTTACGTTTTGTAACCCTGGTTCCCTGAATAAGGGAACGAGACGCTGCGTAGCTTAGCCATACTCCCTGCACGCCTGTGAGCGCTTGCTTCATCCGTATCAGAAGCTAGCGTTCTTTGTTCTCAGTGGTGCTTTATAGTTTCCTGGTCCGTGACGTCACCTGCTCTGACGTCCCGTTACACTATTGGTTCGATTACACAAGTGCTTCAAGACGTAATCACGCAGAGGCGTTCCCAAAGCGGCTACGCAGCATCTCGTTCCCTTATTCAGGGAACCAGGGTTAGAAACGTAACCCGAGACGTTTTTTGACTAACCTCCGCCCACAGGAATACACAAAAAAGGGGGCGTGGTCTTGTTGCGCTCCCACGGAGAAGAGCAAGTGTTGCGTTTGTAGAGTGTGTTTGTCGACATGTCGTCGAAACGGTGTTATTTTCATATCGCAGTCCAATCACCTTTGTTTGGCCTTCCCAGCGATGCTGTACTTAGAGATCAATGGTTACAGTGGACGCTGTACTTCGAGATCAATGGTTACAGTTTATGTTTAACTCTGTTCCCGAAAATTATAATTGTATAACTTATCTTCTCTTCTCTTCTCTTCTCTTCTCTTCTCTTCTCTTCTCTTCTCTTCTCTTCTCTTCTCTGATGACCTGTTTACTGGTGCGAGGACAGGACAACCTGTCACTCACATCATGAGAGCAGCCAATAGAAGACCACAATCCAGCCAAATCAAGACTATCAAAGACTATCGCAACATCTTCATATCGTTAAGAGAAAATGCTCTGAGAACAACATTTTCAGAAGATCTTTATGATGTTATTTGTACTTGATGAATGTTCTCATGTTGACAGAAAAAGTACATAAAACAACATTCCTTATGTTACTGATATTTGCTGCATGTTAAAGGATTAGTTCATTTTCAAATGAAAATGAATATTGTCTGTTTATTACTACTTATTAGGCATATATTAATGCCTTATTCTGCATGACCTTATTCTACATTCTTAATCCTACCCAATACCTAAGATTAACAACTAACTATTAACAACTAACTATTAGGAGTTTATTGAGAGAAAAGTCATAGTTAATAGTGAATGTGTTCCCTATACTAAACTGTTACCGAATTGTCGATTTTGATTTCATAGTGACTTTAAGATGAGAATGCATATCAAATATAAATGATCTTTTAAGAATTTTCTATAAATGTTATTTTAATAATGTTTTATCTTGACAATTACATAACCTTTACAAAACATTTTGTTGTGGGAACTTTCCCTGTTAGCTGGGAATATAGTTGCAAGTTAATGTGTATTTGGAATAAATTATTATCATTGTGTTCTTTTGAATTAGAGTTTGCTCAAATCACACTACAATCTTCATCTCATGCTAACTGGCATTCAAATTAGATCAAAGATGCTATTTGATTTCATTGTAGTTGTGCAAACACATGCATCTCATGGGAACAGATGAGAATGGCTTCTCTAGCAGGACATGTGTTGTCATAAATCTTCTGCGTTGGCTGCAGCCTGTGCGAGGCCCAGATGGGCAGGAGTGGTGGAAACATGGGCTGTGTTGACTAGAGTACTGAATAGAGCACCTCAGAGATGGAAAAGATCTGTCTGCTGGGTGACACCACATGAATTTGGATTTAGATCAAGAAGCAGGTGAGGCTGGCTGTCAGCTAAACAGAAATATTGGGTACAAACAGATGCTAGGCAACAGTGTTGCCAATATTTTGAAAATATTCAGTCCATTTGTGAAGACAATAGTGTTTTTCAAACCTGTCCGAGAGGACCCCCACTGCTACATATTTTGGATGTCTCTCTAATCTAACAAACCTAACTTAAAACATCAGTTCAGTGGTAAAGAGCTCCATGACATGTATTTGATGTCCCAATAAGGGAGTAATCCAAAATGTGCATTCATGGGATAGGTTTGAAACTACTGCATTGTTCCTTTAGTTAAGAGGACAGTTGTCCCAAAAATGAGAATTCTCTTATCATTTACTCACCTTCAGTAATATTCAGTATAATGTTATCCATATGACTGCACTGACGCTAATGGATAAGAACAAAACTTGAACTAAATTGAGCTGGATAATGACAATAGTATTCAGTAGAGCTGCTTTATAGTTAAATCGATTTTATTTCATAATTAATGAACTCTGCAACATCAACAATGAACTGAACTGAACTGAATCAACACTGAACTGACTTGAGCTGAAAAACAACACTATTGCCTTCTGTAGAGCTGCTTATAGTTGAATTAAAGTCAGCATGAAACAGAAGTTGTGATACTCTTTTCTTCTGTATTGCAAATGAATAGAGAATGAAATTAATATAAATTAAACAAAACTCACATTCTGTATAAAAAAAAAAAGAAACAAGGAGATGTTAGGCAACATCAAGTTAGTCTTTTCCATAAAATGAAAGTAAATGGTGACCAGAGCTGTCAAACAAGATTACAATTTAAAGGAATAGTTCATACAAAAAGGAAAATTCTGTCATCAATTACTCACCATCATGTTCTTCTAAACCAGGGGTATCCAAACTCGGTCCTGGAGGGCCACTGTCCTGCAGAAGTTAGCTCCAACTTGCCTAAACACACCTGCTTAGAAGTTTCTAGCCTATAGTAAGACCTTGATTAGCTGTTTCAGGTGTGTTTAATTAGGGTTAGAGCTAAACTCTGCAGGACACTGGCCCTTCAGGAGCAGGATTGGACACCCTTGTTCTAAACCATTCATCTTCAAAACACAATTAAATAAAGATATTTTTAATGAAACCTGAGAGAATTGCCCCTTTATTAATATTCCACACAGCCAAAACTTTTAAGCTTCAAAAAAGTCATAAAGACTTTGTAAAAAAAAAAAATCCATATTAATACAGAATTTAATACATTTCTTGTGAAGAGACAATCACTTTGGACTGTGGAGTGCAGTGCTTATGTTGTTAACATTAACAATTTGAGAACAAAGTATAACAACAATAATAATTTGCATGGATTGATGCGATATGAGCTAAGCGATCGTTAGATTTAATCACCATTGGCAGCGCAATTTATTATAGGCTAATGCTTTTCCATTCAGTGAAGAACGTCTCGGTTACGCATGTAACCCTCGTTCCCTGAAGGAGGGAACAGAGACGTACGTCAGTTGTGACCGACGAATTGGGATATCACTAGAGAGCCCTATCAGCTTCGAGTGAACTAAAACAAGCTAATGGAATTGGCGTGCGATATTTGCATAATGCGCACCGCCTCCGTCAGGTGTATATAAATAGGAAGCAGATGCAATTGCACTCTGTTTTTTGCTGAGGAGGCTGGTGTCCGTGCAGCAGCGAGGGTACAGAAACTGTGGCGACGGGACGTATGTCTCCGTTCCCTCCTTCAGGGAACGAGGGTTACATACGTAACCGAGACATTCCCTTTCAGTCGGTCACGTTCGTCGTACGTCAGTAGAGCGGGTTAGAGCGGGTTCAACGCGTCTACCGGCTAGTGGAAGCGAGTACATGGGAAGATACCGGCTCTACACGTAGGCTATAGAATCTAGCAAACGTGTTAGTTGTCGCCCAGCCTGCAGCTTTACAGATATCTGTCACCGAAGCGCCACGAGCCAACGCCCAGGAAGAGGCCACTCCTCTGGTGGAGTGGGCTCTCAACCCAAGTGGACAAGGCACGCCTTGGGATTCGTATGCCAAGGCGATGGCATCCACTATCCAGTGGGCCATCCTCTGCTTGGAGACAGCCTTTCCCTTCTGCTGGCCTCCGTAACAGACAAAGAGCTGGTCTGAGGTCCTGAAGCTTTGTGTTCCGTCCACGTACACACGCAGAGCGCGGACGGGACAGAGCAAAGCTAGGGCTGGGTCTGCCTCCGAAGGCAGCGCTTGCAGGTTCACTACCTGATCTCTGAAGGGAGTGGTAGGAACCTTGGGCACATATCCGGGCCGGGGTCTCAGGATGACGTAAGAGACAACGGGCCTGAACTATAGGCACGATTCGTCGACTGAAAATGCGTGCAGATCCCCTACCCTCTTCAGAGAAGCCAATGCAACCAGGAGGACGGTCTTGAGAGACAGTGCTTTTAACTCGACTGATTGCAAAGGTTTGAAGGGCTGACCCCGGAGAGATGTAAGAACCAGGGTCAGATCCCAAGAGGGTATGGAGGAAGGGCGAGGAGGATTTAGTCTCCTCGCCCCCCTCAGGAACCTGACGATCAGATCGTGTTTCCCCAGGGACTTACCCTCAACTGCGTGGTGATGTGCAGTGATAGTGGCAACATACACCTTAAGGGTGGAGGGAGACAGCCTTCGCTCCAACCCTTCTTGCAGGAAGGAAAGCACGGATCTGACCGAGCATAATCAGGGGTCCTCTCGGCAAGAGGCGCACCATTCAACGAATAGGTTCCACTTCAGCGCATAGAGGCTCCTCGTGGAAGGAGCTCTAGCGGAAGTGATGGTGTCTACGACCGTTTGCGGGAGATCACTCAGAACCTCCGCATCCCGTCCAGGGACCACACGTGGAGGTTCCACTGGTCGGGACGCGGGTGCCCCGTCTCTGAGTCAGGAGATCCTTCCTCAGAGGAATCGGCCAGGAAGGGGCTGTCGCGAGGAGCATGAGGTCCGAGAACCAGGTCCGAGTGGGCCAGTACGGCGCCACTAACAAGACTTGCTCCCCGTCCTCCCTGACCTTGCACAGGAGTTGTGCGAGAAGGCTCACTGGGGGAAACGCATATTTGCGCAGACCCTGGGGCCAGCTGTGTGCCAGGGCATTTACATTTACATTTACATTTAGTCATTTAGCAGACGCTTTTATCCAAAGCGACTTACAAATGAGAGTAGTAGAATCAATAAAATCAACATGAGAACAACATAATGTAAGTGCTGAGTGAAGTCACAGTTATGTCAGTAAAGTGCTCATAGCGAATTTTTTTTTTTTTTTTTTTTTTTAATAAATAAATACACAGATAGGAGAAGAATATTAGTCAAGGTAAGTGCTACTACTACTGGGTCAAGTGCTGACGAAAAAGATACGTCTTTAGCATTTTTTTGAAAATGGCTAGAGACTCAGCTGCTCGGATAGAGCGTGGTAGGTCATTCCACCAGCCAGGAACAGTCCCGGAGAAGGTCCGTGAGAGTGATTTTGTGCCCCTATGTGATGGCACCACAAGGCGCCGTTCACTTGCAGAACGCAGGTTTCTGGAGGGCGCATAAGTCTGAAGTAGTGAGTTAAGGTATAGCGGTGCAGAGCCAGCTGTCGTTCTGTAAGCAAACATCAGAGCCTTGAATTGGATGCGAGCAGCTACTGGCAGCCAGTGCAGACTGATGAAGAGAGGAGTGACGTGCGCTCTCTTCGGTTCGTTGAAGACCAGTCTTGCTGCAGCATTTTGGATCAGTTGCAGAGGCTTGATAGTGCATGCTAGAAGGCCAGCCAAGAGAGCATTACAGTAGTCCAGTCTGGATAGAACAAGAGCTTGGACAAGAATTTGTGTGGAATGTTCAGATAGGAAGGGTCTAATCTTCCTGATGTTGTACAAGGCAAATCTGCAGGACCGGGTCGTTGCTGCAACATGATCTGTGAAGGTTAGACCATCATCCATCACCACTCCAAGGTTTCTGGCTGTCCTGGAAGGAGTGATGGTTGAAGACCCAAGTTGAACTGAAAGGTTGTGATGAAGTGTTGGGTTTGCACCGATCACAAGCAGTTCCGTTTTTGCAAGGTTGAGTTGGAGGTGGTGGTCCTTCATCCAGGCAGAAATGGCTGTCAGGCAGGCTGTGATGCGACCAGCAACCGTCGGATCATCTGGTTGGAATGAGAGGTAGAGTTGTGTGTCATCAGCATAACAGTGATGGGAGAAACCATGATCCTGAATGACCGATCCTAGTGATGACGTGTAGATGGAGAAGAGAAGTGGACCAAGCACAGAGCCCTGAGGTACCCCAGTAGCAAGATGATGTGACTTGGACACCTCACCTCTCCAAGATACCCTGAAGGACCTACCTGAGAGGTAAGACTCGAACCACTGGAGCGCGGTTCCCGTGATGCCCTTCGACATGAGTGTAGACAGGAGGATCTGGTGGTTCACTGTGTCAAAGGCAGCAGAAAGGTCCAGCAAGATGAGTACTGATGATTTTGAAGATGCTTGTGCCAGTCTCAGGGCTTCAGTGACTGAGAGCAGGGCAGTCTCAGTAGAGTGGCCACTCTTGAAACCAGACTGGTGGTTGTCAAGGAGGTTGTTCTGTGAGAGATAAGTAGACAGTTGGTTGAATACAACTCTCTCAAGTGTCTTAGCAATGAAAGGAAGAAGGGATACTGGTCTGTAGTTTTCTAAAAGAGCTGGATTCAGAGTGGGTTTCTTAAGCAGTGGGGTAATCCTAGCCTGCTTAAAAGCTGTGGGAAATGTTCCAGTGTGAAGGGAGGAATTGATAATGTGAGTGAGTGCAGGTAGAATTGAGGAGGAGATGGCCTGAAGAAGAGGAGAGGGGATAGGGTCTAGCGGAAAGGTAGTAGGGTGATTGGAAAGAATGAATTTGGAAACATCCGCCTCAGAAAGCATGGAGAAGGAGGGGAGAATTTGTGTGTTTTCAATTAAGATGTTCTTGTCAGTGTGTGGTGTGGAGAATTGGCCGCTGATGGTTGTTATTTTATGTGTGAAGAAAGTGGCAAAGTCATCAGCTGTAAGAACTGATGTGGGAGGGAGGGGAGGAGGGCAAAGAAGAGAAGAGAAGGTTTTGAAAAGTGTTCGGGAGTCATTTGAGTTGTTAATTTTAGTGTGATAGTAGGAGGTTTTAGCATTGGTGACATTAGTAGAGAAAGAAGAAAGGAGTGACTGATATAAGCTAAGGTCAGTGGGATTTTTAGATTTGCGCCACTTCCTCTCTGCAGCCCTGAGTCTAGACCGATGCTCACGGAGAACATCAGAGAGCCAGGGGGCAGAGGGGGTGGCGCGGGCTGGTCTGGTTAAAAGGGGGCAGAAATCATCTAAGCAAGATGATAGAGTGGTGCAGAGAGGGCATCCGTACCGAGCGTGCCACCGGTCAGGGAATAGAACCACTGGCAGTGGGCAGTTTCTGGGGAGGCAAACAGGTCTACCTGGGCCTCGAGGAAATGTTGCCAAATCAGCTGGACCGCCTGGGGGAGCCGCCACTCGCCCACAATTGGAGGCTGCCGTGAGAGCTTGTCGGCTGCACGGTTGATCACACCTGGGACATGAGTGGTCCGAAGGGACCTCAGATGCTTCTGACTCCACAGCAAGAGATGGCGGGCGAGTTGCGACATGCGACGGGAGCGTAGACCACCTTGACGGTTGATGTACGCAAAGGCTGCAGTGCTGTCTGAGCGGACCAGTACGTGCTTGTCTGACAGCAGCTCCTTGAAGCAGCCCAGTGCAAGACGTACTGCTAGCAACTCCAGGCAATTGATATGCCAATGCAGTTGAGGCCCCGTCCACAGACCCGATGCTGCATGCCCGTTGTACGTGGCCCCCCATCCGGTGGCGGAGGCATCTGTGGAGACCACAGCGTGCCTGGACACATGTTCCAGGGGCACTCCAGCCCGCAGGAACGAGGGGTCCAACCACCGGATGAGGGTGCGTCGGCAGCTCGGTGTCACGGGGACACGGAGCGTACCGCGCTGCCACGGAGCCAGTGTTGAAGCGGCCTCATATGGAGCAATCCGAGCGGCGTTACCGTGGCTGCAGATGCCATATGCCACAGGAGCTTCTGAAATAGTTTCAGTGGAGCCGCTGTCCTGCGCTTGAGCGTGCTCAAGCAGGTCAACACTGACTGGACGCATTCCTCGGTGAGGCGCGCAGTCCGGGCGACCGAGTCTAGCTCGAGACCGAGATAAGAGATCCTCTGCCCGGGGGAGAGTTTGCTCTTGTCCCAGTTGACCCGAAGCCCCAACCGGCTGAGGTGAGCTAAAACCATATCCCTGTGTTCGCACAACTGCGCTCGTGAGCTGGCCAGGATCAACCAGTCGTCGAGGTAGTTGAGAATACGAACGCCTTGTTCCTTGAGGGGAACAATGGCCGCCTCCGCAACCTTCGTGAAAACGCGGGGCGACAGGGCCAGCCCGAAGGGTAGGACTTTGTACTGATATGCTCGACCCTCGAACGCAAACCGTAGGAAGGGTCTGTGGCGAGGCAGAATCGAGACATGAAAGTACGCGTCCTTCAGGTCGATCGCTGCAAACCAATCCTGGGGACGGATGCATTCGAAAATGCGCTTCTGCGTGAGCATCTTGAACGGCAACCTATGAAGGTACCGGTTCAAGAAGCGCAGATCCAGGATTGGCCGTAGCCCACCGCCCTTCTTTGGTACAATGAAGTAGGGGCTGTAGAACCCCGACTTCATATCGGCTGGAGGGACCGG
The DNA here is from genome assembly GCF_024489055.1 of Chanodichthys erythropterus. Classification (NCBI taxonomy): domain Eukaryota; kingdom Metazoa; phylum Chordata; class Actinopteri; order Cypriniformes; family Xenocyprididae; genus Chanodichthys; species Chanodichthys erythropterus. The sequence continues at coordinate 6,680,797 of NC_090233.1, read as the reverse complement.
CTCGATTGCATCCTTCGCCAGGAGGACAGCAATCTCCGCCCGGAGAACAGGTGCATTGTACAGTGACACCTGAGTGTAGTGGACACCCCTGAAAACTGGGGGACGCCTGGCGATTTTTTTTTTCTTTTTGTTTTTTATTCTTTTTTTTTTTTTCTTTTTTTTACTGAATTGCATAGCCGAGTCTGATGGTGCGAATGAGCCAGCTGGACGGGCTGGGGAGCACCTTCCACGCTTCCAGACACCGAGCCAGCAGAACTAAAGGCACCACAGACGCACCGGGGGTGGGGCAGCGAGGCAGAGTACGGGGACCCGACTCGGATGGCATGGGAGCGGCCCGGAGTGTGGTCGGACTCAGGGAGGCAGCAGTGCGTATAGGAGACGGCGCACCGGGCGCGGCCTGCACCATCACACTGCCACCTGCTGGCGAAGTAAGAGGGGGCTGCGAGTGGCAAGGCCTTTGTGGGGCGTTGCACACTGACAGGCGCGCCCTCTTGTGACCTGGAGGTTGGGGAAACTGCTCTTTTTGTGAAAAAGTGGGTACCGCTAGTCTCCCGAGAGCCAGCGGCGGTGGACAGACAACATTCACAAATTCCCCCCGGCCCTCCTCCAGGGGAGGGATAGAGGATGGAACTCTACCCCGAAGAGCAGGATCCTTCCCCTCCAGGTTGCCCGTCTCAGGATCGTGACTTCCTCGACCGCTTACCACCTGGCTTGGCTGAGACGGGCTGGGCACCACGACCGCGACCGGCACTCTGCTGTTTGGCGGGTGTAGGCTGCTGCTTCGCCGACTTAGCGGGCGCCCTCTGAGCCGCCGGCGGCAGGATGGAGGCAGCAGCGGACCACCGGGGCATGACATGTTTGATGGCCTCAGCCTACTTCTGTGCAGCGGAGAACTGTTGGTGGCGCTGCTGGACTACGAGCGTAGACATCACATGACCAACAGAACGTGCTGTCACCTTCGTCGCTCGGAGGGCGAGGTCGGTGGCAGCGCGCAGCTCCCCCAGCAGCTGTTGGTCAAGCCCTCCCTGGGGCATTTCCGATAGCGCTTTTGCTTGGTACACCTGCAAAAGGGCCATGGCATGCAGGGTGGAGGCAGCTTGTCCACAGGCTCTGTAAGCTTTCTCCATCAGTCCTGAGGAGAATTTACAGACGTGGTTCACCGTGCCAGCCGGTGGCCGTTGGACACAGCTGCATCGCAACGGACCGCTCAACTGGGGGAATCCGTTCGTATCCCTTAGCCTCTCCGCCATCCAGGGAGGTGAAGGCGGACGAGGGACCAGTTCTCGCACAAGTGTTACACGGCTTTCGCCAGAATCTGGTACCTCATCCACGAGGTACCAATCATCGAGCCGAGAGGGCCTGAGACAGGGTGGAGGGTTCCACACGAGTCCGACACTCTCGGCCGCCCAGGAAAGCACAGCCATCAGCTCGGGATCGGGCTCGGGCGGCGCTACCATCCCAGAGGGCGGCAGCGGAGCCGAGTCTTCATCACCCGAGGATTCGGGCTCACCTTCCGATGCTGAGATCGACATCTGATCCGCAGCAGGCGCACCAAAAGTAACGGCTGGACAGTCCATAGAGGGCCCAGCGGAAACCGATGGCGGCACGATGGGTTGCAGTGCTGCTGAGGCGGCAGGGGCCCGAGGAGCGGTGCTCGGCGGGGAAGCCCTGACGGTGATCCTCAGGTCACCCTGCCTATACGCCGTCGAAACGGCCGAACGGGCATAGGGGAGGGGACCCCCGCTACCTGAGATTTCAGGAGCGAGAGTCTAGACCGCAGCACTGCGATCGTCATGTTCCCGCAATGAGAACATGAGCTATCCACAAAAGCTGCTTCAGCGTGCTGAACGCCCAAACACGTGATGCAGCGATTGTGCCCATCAGCAGGGACCAGGGACCGACAGCAACCAGTAACGCACAGACGAAATGACATCTTTGTAAAGACGCAGGGTTCATCTGTGAAGCTCTTTCAGAAGGGAAAATTACAGCTCTCTCATGCTGAAGCACGCAGGGAGTGTCACGATGTGTTCGGGTACAACACTCCCCAAACACAACGCAGGAACCGGCCCAAATCGCAACCATATAGCACGCTTTAATGGGACAAAAGGTTGCTGTTAAAACAGCAGTTTAGAGCTCAATGCTCAGGCTCCTGAAGAAGCTCGCGACCTCGCTGCTGTGCTGTAACGCCAACAGAAAGTGCTCACTAGTGATATCCCAATTCGTCGGTCACTACTGACGTACGTCGAACGTGATTGCCTGAAAGGGAACAAAAGTGGCATACATGTTACTTACCTGATCAGATGATATTTTCCAGTGAAAATTCCTACTTTGGTCATACTTCAAGACTACAATCTGTGATTCTGAAGTACAGTATCCACACCAGTGTGCTGACTGACAGTAAACATTAGATTCATCCACTTCATTTGCTGACAAGCTGTGCCGATGCACAACGTATGTACGTATGTTGATAATACCCAGAATATCAAAATCAACTGAAGGCGGCAGATCCTTTTCCTATTTAGCACCTAAACTCTGGAACAATCTTCCTAGCATTGTTCGGGAAGCAGACACACTCTGTCAGTTTAAATCTAGACTAAAAACACATCTCTTTGCTCTTGCATACACATAACACATTATCAATACATTAACATTTTTCAAATCCGTTAAAGGATTGTTACGCTGCAATAATTAGGTCGGCCGGAACTGAGAACATTTCCTATAACACTAGATATACCTGTACATCAGAATAAGAATGGCATCTACGCTAATATCTGTCTCTCTGCTTATCCTGAGGTTTGCCGGGTGCTGGATCCAGGCCGTATCCAGATCAGATGGAGAACCTGCGTCTGGACCTAACTACAACGTAGCCCAGGAGACAATGGGCCTAAAGATCCAATTCTGGCTGCATCTATAATTCAGATTTTTAATCCCCGTATCCGCTTACATATATTTATATATAATCTATTTTTAATCTCTATAATAAAAATGTACAATTCAGATTTTGATCTCCATATACATTTACATATATTATATATATCTTCCAAGGGGTTTTTTCCCTCCTAGGACTTTTTTCCCAGTGCTAGCACGCTGGGTTTTTCTCCTAGGGGTTTTTTTCCACCCCTGGAAGTCAGCCGACATTGGCTTAATGTAGCACCATCTTGTATATGTTACATACTACCACGCTTGTTTGTACAGTTTATTTTTAACCACTTCCCTTTTTTCTGTGCTTCTAATATGTAAAGCTGCTTTGAAACAATTACCAATTGTAAAAGCGCTATATAAATAAATTTGACTTGACTTACAGATAATAATTCCGCATATGACTGCAATCGCAGGTTTCAAACAAAGATGGCGATACAGACGCGGTTTTATACACATTGAAACATTGAAGAACACATGTATAGAGCACATCAAATATGGTAAACTGAGCTCAACATATGTGTTTGATGTTTGAGAACCAGCTGAGGTGTCAGAAACACTGAGGGTAATTGGAGGGACAAAAATTCTTTTTCTTCTTCTTTTTTTCTCGAAGATGAACGAAAGACTTTTGGGATTGGAATTGAGTAAATAATGACAGAATTTTCATTTTTAAGTGAACTATCTCTTTAAATAAACTAAATCTGGTTCTATATGTCAAACACTCTTCAGTTACCAGCCAATATGTTTTAGCTTCTATTGTATTTAATTTTAATTTCTATTTTTTTATTGTTAAGAAAATAATTTGTAGATGGAAAGATTATTTAAGTTTTTAGGAAAGAATGTTTGTTTATCAAATTAATTCAGCACATTAATGGTAATCCACTTGATGCCCTAACAAAAGTGCTTTCATTAATGCATAAGCATTTTTGCCACCCCCAGAGAAATTCTCTTATGAATGAAGAGAGAGAAAATGACAATGTTGCTGCGGTAAATTATATGAAATTATTTGAAATGTTAATTAATCTAATATGACTAAACCTTCTTAACATTTATTCCAACATCCAAACAGAGTCCTTTGTGCATGTTCTGGATACAAAAAAAAGGTCTTGTTTCAGATGAAGACCACATAAGATTTTCTGCCACAAGCTGTTTTTTCATGTGAAAATACAAGGGGCAAATTTGAACAGAGTAGCTATATAAAGTGCATCCTACACAACGCTGTTCACGCTCATCAAACAGTAACTGCACGAAATTGAGAGAAATTTCCAGGATGCCTACACTGCCATGCTCTACAGTCTCTACAATTACACTTGAAGCTGATAAAATGTACAGCAGATAGCAGCTTTACCTTCAGATAGGCACCTGGCAACCAGATAAAAAAAGAATGCTTGTCTGTGGCACTCTGTTGCTTAGTTAATATTATTCACAGAATGTGCGTGAAATAAATAAATTGTAAATATGACACAGAGGAAAGGGAATGAAAAGATGATTTTCCAGAACAAGGTCTCAGGAAACAGCAGGGTGCTTTAAATCTTGTGCAGTGAAACAGACACATATTATTCATGTATTTTCTGCTGTATTTTCCTTGGAGCAATCCCACAAGCCAAGAGCATGGTTTTCATGCTCACGCTCCCTTACCAAATGCAGGCACAGATCCAGCACTGTCTTGACTGAGAATGTGGTATGGCTGTGACTAGCACTGTGGTAATAACCCTATGCTGTTCTCATCTACTTACTCTGCTGCTGGGCCAAATGTAAATCGCTGTGCTGACACTTGCATAATAACATTCAATTGATGCTCAGTGGGGAAGCTGTTGGGAATGTCCCTTTCAGCCAGTTTGTGTCGTCTAATAGTGGTCCATTCATAAAAAGGCAATTAATCAATCAATCAATCAATCAATCAATAAAAACAATAATAATAATGAATATGATTAAAATATGAACCACTATACAATACTTTTAATAATGATGATAATAATGATGATATAATAATAATAATAATAATAATAATATTTATTATTATCATTAATCTAGCGCAAGCGTTAGTTCAGGCAGGCTCAGCATCAGCTGACTTTCAGCTGTTCAATCTCTCCAATCACAATGATTCTCCTATCAAGGGACGTGTATATATATGTGGCACTATTATGCACTTTCAGCTTAGCCAGCTCGCAACCAAGTCAGCAGCTCAAATGGCTCTTAAAGTATGCGATTACCTGTTATATTTTCAGTTAATCTCTTCTTGTGTTTAATATTGAAGGACAGCCCAGATATTATCGAAGATCCCCTGATCTTCGAAGAAACCCTCGAAGATACTCCTAATCCGGATGAGCATAATCATGTGCTTCCTCCCAGGCCAGCTCCCAGTTAGCAGCCAAGACTTATGTCAGCATCAACGAATGGCCCAAAGAAATTTTAGAATATAACAGCCCCAGCTAATCTTTATTATTGTACCGCCAAACCAAATGTTGTAAATTAATAACAATAAATAGTTTTATTGTCAAAGTGGTCCTGGCCTGCTTAAAGAGTTGGATGGTGAGGGATTAGCCCCGGAGGCAGTAAAGAGCTTCATAGGACCACAGACTTCGTCCTCCATGCGACCAAGCAGATGGGCCATGCCATTGGCCGTTCGATGGATCCTATGGTCAATACGGAACGGCATCTGTGGCTGAACCTCACAGGGATCTTGGAATGAGACAAGGGTTTACTTCTGGATGGCTCAATATCACCTTCTGGCCTGTTTGTCAGTACCATCGTTGACAGATTTCAGGAGGCTAAGAAACAGTCAGCAACATTAAGTAAGTTAATCCCTCGCTGTGTCCAGCGGCCGGAACCTTCCACCAGCCACTCCAGGCCAGGGCCCAGCTACATGAGAGAAGAACAAAAGTCCAGCATGGTAGCCTCAAGCCCGCAAAGATAAGGGCATCAGAATTTTGGCAGCTTCTGCCAAACGTCTCTCAGTGAGTACTGAATACCATAGAGAAAGGCTACAGGATTCAGTTTGAATTCCTTGTACCTCAATTCAATGGCGCAGTAGCAACATTTGTGCACCTGGAGTCAGAAAATTTGTCATAAACCAAGAACTTCAATCTCTTTTGGTAAAAGTGGCCATAGATAATGTACCCCTCCCAAAAAAGGGACTCAGGGCTCTACAGTCAGTACTTTATTGTGCCCAAATGGACTGGCGGCAGAAGCACCATTTGAGCCACTGTTTGGAGTCTGATTGGAGTCAGTTTATGAGAGAATGCTAACTCTTAAAATGGCTCTCTTGTTAGCATTGACTTCACTAAAAAGAGTAGGAGATTTGCAGGCCCTGTCAGTTGCCTCTTCTTGCCTAGACTTTGCTACAGGTGATTTCAAAGTTATACTGCACCCCTGACCAGACTATATTCCAAAAGGTCCTTCGATGTCTGGCCAGCCCGTGGTCTTGCAGACTTTCTTTCCTACACCTCATGCTTTGAAGATCTACATCCGCCCCTCAGGCCAGTGGCGTAAATTCTCTCAGCTGCTGGTCTGCTTTGGGAGCTGCAATAGAGGGAATGCTGTCACCAAGCAGCATATTTTGCATTGGATAACTGACATGATAGCCCTCTCCTATGAGGGGCATGGAAGGGCTTTGTCTCTAGGGGTGAGGGCCTATCACAGCCTTGTGGTGCAGGTACTGTCCTGTGGCGTGGCAACATTGGCATTAAAGTTCTCATAGCGTCAAGCCACGCTGGATTAAGTAGGTAATCCATCTCCCTGAGAGGGGAATAAGACTTTGGGCTGCCACACCCCCAGCCATGTATGCGTGTCTTCTTCAGACAATTAGAATCTGGCAACACGCTGACATGGTGTCTATTTATAGTTTTGGTGATGCACTACATTATGTCATCATGCTCAGCCAATTGCTGATTGACATGTGTAAACGCATGCTTCAGACACTGGTTCACGCGAAGCATTTCTATACCATCAAGCCATGACACAGCATCTCGTTCCCCTTTCAGGGAACTGGGTTACATGCTTAACCTGAGACATTTTTATTTATATTACATTGTGCGATCATTGCAACCACACAACACGCCTGATTTTAAGTTAATAAGTTCAATAATAAAAGTCAATAATAATAATAATAATAATAATAAATAATAATAAAATTAAGTTCACTGTTCTCTGATGTTGGTTCATGGTCACATGAAATGAAGGTAAACAAATAAAATATTATTTTTTTTTTATTAAGTATTTTATTTTGATTCTTTTTTATTCCTTTAACATTTTTTATGATTTAATAGCTTTTCATTAAACTCATGAATCGCCTGCAGTTTTGTCATGAACCCCAGCCTGGGAAACCCTAACATAATGTAATATTTAATGTAGTTCATGTTGTTGATAGCAAAGAATTATACATTTTTTCTTTCTCTTTGCATTTTTATATTAATATGGTACAAGATTATTGTATTCAAATGAATGTAATAAACTAGTTAGGTCAAAAGTAATCTAAAAGTAATCAAAAATTAGTCAGATCATATTACCTTAAATGTGTAGAGAAATGGATTACGTTACTAACTAAAATTTTTGTCATGTAATTTGGAATCAGTAACCGACTACTATTTGTAAATAAACTACCCAGCACTGAAAATAGCCATTTGAACAAAAATGCCTAAAAGACAAAGAAACAGATGTGGTGCAGAATCATTAATTATACTACATCTTTACTGCTCAATTTAGGAGAGGCTGCTGCATTGTATAGCGCATCTGTGTTGTCTGTCTTGTCCAGTTATTTGTGTCTCTCGTGTGTCAGAAATCCACTACTGACTCCTGTTACTCTGTCTGATCAGATTCCAGTTTTACCGTTGTTTCCTGAACTACATACTGTACACACCAACTGTACCCCTCCTACACCAGCTTCCTGTACTCTGACTCATTTCCATGGTTGATGCAACCTATGAAAAAGTTGCATTTCAGAGTGTGAGACATTTTGAAATGTCACATCCCGGAATATTATTATATTATACATATTTTCTTTTCTGCATTTCGCTCTCAGACAGGAGAAATTCAACATTTATTTCATTTTTTTATTTTTATGCTTAGAATGCCCTGCAGTTTAATTTGATTTCAAAATGGTTTAAAACCACCCATTTTTTTCTAATGTATTTCAATGTAAGTGTATCTTGCCAAATAGTATATCTGCAAATGGGGGAAAAACATCAATAGCTATCTCTGAAAAAATAAGAAATTTTGTTTTGCAGTTGTCAGGAATTTTATTTATTTATTTACTTACTTAATTGTTTAAGACTAAGGGGTCTGATTTACTTTAATCATTTGTGTCTCAATCCTCATTCGCTCTATAGACCCTGAAGCCTTACTGTCTTTCATTACAGCCTCCTAAAATCCTCAAAATCTGTGATTTTTATCTGTCTACATGTTTTCAGAAACAGCAGCTGCAGTAATCCACTTAAATCTTAGGTTATTCCTCCTCTTACCAAGCATTAAAAACTTCAAATGTTCTCATTTTCAGCAATAATCTTCCCTTTAGTCACTGGTGGACCAGAGCCAGTGGAGGCAAAGACACCTCTCATATAATGTTCACACAATAGAGACAAACCCAGATAGCAAAATTGATATGGCCCAGATCTGGCGCAAATTTGACACTTTCCTTTGGCCCACTTTTGGCAGGAATGATGGCACTTGGGCGGTCCGCTCCTGTTTTCCAGATTTGGACCACAAGCAAGCCACAATAATGCCGCATGTCAGCCATGAACAAAACAAATGAAGCAGAACTGGCCCACATCTGGGCAACAGTTCATTTTGATTCTGGCCCAGATCCAACAACCTTGCTGTTGCCCAGATGTGGGCCAGTTCTGCTATATTCGTTTTGGTTATGGCTGACATGCAGCATTGGTATGGCTTGCTTGTGGCCCAGATCTGGCGCAAGTTTGACACTTTTCTTTTGGCTGACTTTTGGCAGGAATGATGGCACTTGGGCGGTCCGCTCCTGTTTTCCAGATTTGGACCACAAGCAAGCCACAATAATGCCGCATGTCAGCCATAAACAAAACGAATGAAGCAGAACTGGCCCACATCTGGGCAACAGTTCATTTTGATTGTGACCCAGATCCAACAACCTTGCTGTTGCCCAGATGTGAGCCAGTTCTGCTATATTCGTTTTGGTTATGGCTGACATGCGGCATTGGTATGGCTTGCTTGTGGCCCAGATCTGGTGCAAGTTTGACACTTTTCATTTGGCTGACTTTTGGCAGGAATGATGGCACTTGGGCGGTCCGCTCCCGTTTTCCAGATTAGGGCCACAAGCAAGCCACAGTAATGCCGCATGTCAGCCATAAACAAAACGAATGAAGCAGAACTGGCCCACATCTGGGCAACAGTTCATTTTGATTGTGACCCAGATCCAACAACCTTGCTGTTGCCCAGATGTGGGCCAGTTCTGCTATATTCGTTTTGGTTATGGCTGATATGCGGCATTGGTATGGCTTGCTTGTGGCCCAGATCTGGCGCAAGTTTGACACTTTTCATTTGGCTGACTTTTGGCAGGAATGATGGCACTTGGGCGGTCCGCTCCCGTTTTCCAGATTAGGGCCACAAGCAAGCCACAGTAATGCCGCATGTTAGCCATAAACAAAACGAATGAAGCAGAACTGGCCCACATCTGGGCAACAGTTCATTTGAATTCTGGCCCAGATCCATCACCTTGCTGTTACCCAGATGTGGGCCAATTCTGCTTTATTCGATTAGTTTATGGCTGACAAGCGGCATTGGTATGGATTGCTTGTGGCCCAAATCTGGCCAACAGGAGTGGACTGCCCAAGTGCCATCATTCCATGCGGTATGTGGGCCAGAGCGAGGTTTTGGATCTGGGCCAGAATTAAAATGAACTGTTGCCCAGATGTGCGCCAGTTCTGCTTCATTTGTTTTGTTCATGGCTGACATGCGGCATAACTGTGGCTTGCTTGTGGCCCTAATCTGGCAAACAGGAGCGGACCGCCCAAGTGCCATTATTCCTGCCAAATGTGAGCCACATGAAAGTGTCAAGTGTGCAACAGATCCAACCCCTTTGCTCTGGCCCACATACCACATGGAATGATGGCACTTAGGCGGACCACTCCTGTTGGCCAGATTTGGGCCACAAGCAAGCCATACCAATGCCGCATGTCAGCCATAAGCAATACAAATAAAGCATAACTGGCCCTAATCTGGGCAACAGTTCATTTTAATTCTGGCCCAGATCCAACACCTCGCTCTGGCCCACATACTGCGTTGAATGATGGCATGATGAGCGGTCCACTCCTGTTTGAAAGATCTGGGCCACAATAAAGCCACAATCATACCACACGTAAGCCAATAACAAACCAAATAATAAACCAGAACTGACACTAATGTGGGCCACAGTATATTTTTATTTTAACCCTAGTGGATTAAAATAAAAATCCTCATGTGGCCCACATGCTGCCTAGAATGGTGACATTTTGACAACGCATTACTGTTTACCAGATCAGGCTATTTCAAAAGTCAAGTCACCTTTAATTTAACACTTTATAGACTGTTTCAAAGCAGCTTTACAGGTATAAACAGGAGAATGATTCAATTATTCCAGTTCAATTCTGCTGTAAAGCAGCTCTAAAAGAAATAGTGTCATTGTTCAGCTGAAGTCAGTATGTTTTAATTCAGTTCTGTTCAATAGCTGTATAAAGTTAATCAATTATGAAATCAGTTCAATTTGTTATAAAGCAGCTCTGCAAAAAACAGTGATGTCATCGTCCAGCTCAGTTCAGTTCTCATATGATAGTGTCAGTGCAATCAAATCAATATTATTGCTGAATATTAAGTGTCCCAAACTTAGCAAGCCAAAGGCAACAGGGGTAAGGAACCCAAAATCCATCAGGTTACAAAAATGGAGAAGAAAAAAAAACCTTGGGAGAAACCAGGCTCAGTCAGGGACCAGTTCTCCTCTGGCCAATGAACGAATATGGTGTGATGTGATTCAGGCAGCAACACAAGTCAGATTGTGGATTGGTATAATCTAGAATATTTCATATGGTTCCATCAGTTTGAAGATCAAGATACAACACGCCGGCATAGAGTTGAACCTAGCCGTAGGGGTCTGTGCAGAGGACTTGTCTGGTTCTTGTGGTCTTTGCTGAGGATCTTTGCCGATGGCTGTCAACGAAGTTCTCACAGGGGATCTGTCTGGCTTGTCTAGTTGACATGGTCTTCGTTGACATTTAGGCTTGCGTCGTGGTCATGCCAAGATGCAGGTCCACCATCTGATCTGGATTTGGAGGGGATCCAGCTGACTATGGTAACCTCGGGATAAGGAAGAGACAGACAAAATGTTGACTGAGTTTTGAACTCACACCAAAACTCCCATTATAATCAACAAACCTCTTATTTACATTGTGTTTGCACTGTTAGTTATGATGAACGTATTTGTTAGTGAGCAGAATTCGAGTTTCAATGATGAGATCACTGCTTACATACACTCAACATGACTGTGATCAGCTACAATGCTCATTCAAAGTTGCAACCTTTCATGCCACTATCTAAATATAATGCAATAGATCTAAATGTAATGTTATAGTCAAGTTTTTAATAATACATATTATTATGTAATAATGTCACAGTTAATCTCTAAAATAAAAACAACATAAAGAAACAACATAAAGAGTATATTTTAAATACTTTTTAATGGCATGTTTTTATGAAATAAGGACAGTCTCACTGAAACTAAAGCCACGTTCGTGCACCGTCTGCATGACATAATGTTCGTCATCTGGAGGGCTCATGGACGTCTGCATACCTCGTCCATGTGCAGGCCAAATTTCAAGACTGTGTGGTGGATGGTGGATGCACTATTTTTATTCTCTGATCCTACCCAGCGAAGTCCCGTTGATGGCACGATTCGTGAATTAAATTGTACTGCATGTGTTGAACTCGGTCATCCACGCACATCTGTAGTTGAGTACACTTTGAAAGATGCGCAGACAAGACTGCATGTGAGATGCGTCTGGCCGCGGAAAGTGAAGTATACCCGGGTCTTAATACAGCTACTGATGTCCACTTTCTCACAACTCATTTACTTTTCAATTAAGACTTCATTTCAAGACGTCATAAAATCAAAATTGACCTTACTTACTTTGTTAGTGCATATTACTAGTCTTGTGGTGAACAATTAATCCGTGCAAGTTAATACACCGAAAAAAATTGTTTGTCGTGGTAATCTTTAATCAAAATCTGAAATGTTACTTCTGGTCTGAAATGGTGTTCCTTCTCTGATAAAATAAAACCACTCCCCCCAACCCTGAGTCTGCTATGAGCGAGAGACGGAGAGGAGGAGCGTTAAATTAAAACTCTGCCCTCTATTCAATATTCTGTTTCGCTTGGAAATATGTCACAACACTGGAGAAAAGACGTTTGCACTTCCGGTTCACGGGGACTTTAACTCATTTAAGGCTGCTCCATTGGTGATATTTAACAAAACTGACATTTTTGACATTATCATGTGTGTTATTGTTTCTTCAAGCATGACAGAGAACTCGATACTGGTGGGCCGTCCATGCTCACTATACTGGTGCATGTCTTTCTGTGCGTCGTGTGTGTGACAGGACATTCACAGACAGTGCGTTCTCTTTTTCTCTTTTGGTGCGCTTAAATGGTTTAAAAGCATTCGCAGAAATAAGAGCGTAATCATATATTGTAATGCTAGCCAAAGGATGAAACAAACAAAACAAAAAAAACATATGCTGCATTAACTGTGTTAAATATTTTAATGCGTTAAACTGGAAAAAGCACTAAGTATTTCAGTTGATTTATTCTTTCCAAGCTGATTTGTGGCACATGGAGAGGCAACAGCAATACAGCTATTTGATTTGCGCTCATTTCATTCATAGAGTTTACATTTATTCACTTAACACACTCATTATTGCACAGTGATTTTGGAGGATTAAATATAATATCATTATATCATTATCCAGCAAACACGAGGAGTAACTGTGTGCTGTGTGTAACTGCGGACACCCACGAACCGTACCCGAGTCCGCTTAAAAAGGGTGGTCTGGGGTGCGGTTCAAGTGAACTCAGGTACAGTTCGCTTCTGATATAAATGCAAACGCACCAAGCTGCGGAAGTGAACCGCTATTAATGCCGTATTATTTGATAAAAATGTGTGTTTGTGTGTGTGTTTCACTCACTTTCCCGACGAGCGTGACTGACGTGCTGCAAACAGAGAGCTGTAGCATAACTTTTCTCATTTCTGCTCGCCTTCAGCATTCTACATTCGTGGGAGATAGATGCAAGTTCCGTTATGAACAAAACCTACGGTTCAAAAACAAAAATGGTGAGGAGAGCAACGTTATGCATTTTGCCGACTTCTCCTGTGCCATCGTTATTAAGCAACGTAGTCAACAGCTGCTGGTTTGATGACGAAAACGAACCGTGGTTCGGACCCAAATAATATAATGTGAACACAGTCCAGTGGCCGCAGGGAGAGGGGAGAGCAATTGAACTCGCGTTCGGTCCAGGCAATCGAACCAAGTGTGAAAGCACCCTTAGATGCATTTTAAAAACCAACCTGTTTAACACGAAATACTATTCTTCTCATTTGTTTTACTATATTTATGGTCCACAAAATAAATAAAGGAATAAATTAAGACAGTTAGGATAGCCTACCGTTATCAGCATGTTATGCTGAAATTTGTCTCTTGAGAATAGTTTGCACTTTGCTTTTTGTGTGATATACATTAGCTCACTTTCTGGCTCACACGGTGTATTTGACCAATTAGACACGCAAACAGAGGCTTCAATGCTTGTCCGTCTTACACTCAGAGTATGCGCATAGAAACATCCTGCCAGTATTTAATTTATTTTTAATATCAACCACGTCCTGCTCTTTACTTTCTCATTCATTCATGTTTCTTTATTAATAATGCCAATAGCCCTGCCCACTGAAAGCTGCGTGGACTGTCACACAAATACGAATATGACACATTTATAGGACATAAAGGTCTATGCAGTAAACGAAAGTAACTGGTGAAATGTTTCGAAATGTCCCTTGGCACAGCAGAGCACCAGTTTTAATAAAAGGATATGTTTAAGTTCAGCCACTATTTTACATACTTTAACATTTTCGCAGATGTTCAAGAAATTCTTTTCGCCGATACTACAAACAAGCCGCAGCCGCATGAATCTGATGAGTTCAGGAGCTCTTGGTTACCATAGAAATGGTGCGGTGATGGCGGTGATGACCTCAACATCGCGGTAGGCATCTCATTACTGCGGTATTGCGGTTATCGTAGCTCTAATTCAAGCATTCAACATCCTCGTAGTATAATACAAATTAATACACAGCAAAATAGACAGTGTAACTGACTTACAGGTTTCTTAGACAGTCCATCTTCATTCCTCTTTTTCTCTTCTCACTCTGTCTCACATGCAAGTTGAAGTCATCTTTTGATGCAGGATTCTTCTTAATCTGTTGCTGTGAGCCTGATGTTTCTGACAAGTAATAAAACTAGTTAGTGCAGTATAATGTACAATGAATACATAGATGAATGTCCAATTGAATTATAGTCATAATTTTATTTTACTGTTATGCCATAATAAAGCATAAGTAAAAACACTTGTCTACAGTACCGTGCTGAACCGACTGCAGGTTGGGAAACAGTGAGTGAAAGGGAATTCATGCTGGTCAATGCTGGTTTTTACAGCAGGAGGATCTACATTGAGGAGACAGACAATGTATCACTTCAGTATTATTGACCACTGGATTTACAGTTTAACTGGGCTACATGGGACTTAACTGTATATCATGTTACTTAAGTAAAACCAAACTAACGTTAACTGAATGTATGCCGTCACGTGACGTGAATGAACGAAAGAGACTCGGTTCAAAAGACTCGGAGGTGAACTAATCAACGTTATTCACGAGATATTACATAAAATAGTTAAAAACAATGAACTAATCAGTCTTGATCTACTGGCCATATCATAAGAAATATGTAAACAGCGCGAACATAGCAAATTACTATGTCCGGTCACTTAATCATTGTAGCCTACACAAACTACAAATCTTCTACATAAACATTCATATTTTTTTTAAAAATAAAATCCTGAAAATCCAGAGATAGCAAAAGTTGAAATGACTAAGTAACTTAAATTCAAATAGCCTTACCTATGTGTTTGCTTGCTAACGATTTAAGTAATCATTAGCTAACTTTAATATCACATAAATACTCCAATCAAATATAACGAAGCAATCGCCAACAACATAAAAACATTGTTTAAATCCATTATTTTTTATGAAGTCTTACCTTGACTTTACTTTGTGCAGTTTTCAACCGTCAATTCTCCAGCCGATCCTCTCTGCTGTTTAGGCGCCTTTTCCGCGCGCCTACTTTTAAATTTAAAGGGCCGGAAATAGGAATTCGAACCAGTTTGAATTCTATTAAATAATGATCTCTAATAAAGTTAGCTGAAGCCTATAACATGATAATAATAATGAAATAAAAATACAAAATGTTTGAAAAGTTAATAGCCTAATATCAAATCAAATAATATCAAAAAACAATGTTCTCATTGCAGTTTTATGCTGTGCTGATTTACCCATTCATAATTTAATTTATCAATTAATAATATGACAGGCTATTTTTACTAATAAAAAAGTCATTTATAAATCTAAATGTCAATATTCAGTTAAAATGTAAGACAAAATAAATATTTTTATTAATGTTTGTTTTGTAATGTTTTATTTATTAGTTTATTCATTCATTCATTTATGTACTTATTACAATATCAGGGTCACTTAAGCAGTTTATAAAATGACACTGCCTGCTTACATTGTTAATCCTGCATTTAATTCAACCAATCATATTTGAGTGACAAGTTTACAGTTTATGTCAAGTTTATGCATACAACCAGGGTTTTGTGCCGGTTATCATTTACTTTAAGGATAATGGGTTGGGTTAGGTTTAGGGTAGCATTAGGACTAACTTGTCCTTGGGATATTGTTACAAGTTCAACAAAACATGGACAGTGGAATATGTTCTGCTTGAAACCATGGCAAAGATTTTAACATACAGCAGCTCAAAATGTCACTCTACTAAATATATGTTCCAAGACCATAGTTCACTAATTTTAACTATGTTGTACACATTTCTCAATCAGACAATTTACTTACAGTACATGTACAGCATAACTGACTGTAAGAGCTGTAATAGTGCACATCTGTGTTTCTGCTCTACAGTACAGACACACATACATGCTGTGTTTTCATGTTTTATGGGGACCATGCAGAGACATAATGGTTTTTATACTGTACAAACTGCATAACCTATCCCTCTACATTAAACCTACCCATCACAGAAAACTTTCTACAATTTACATTTTCCAAAAACATCATTTATTATTACCCCCTTCCCCATTTATTGTACATCCCCCTCCCCTAGCCCTAAACCTACCCACCACACACAACTTTCTGCATGTTTTGAATTAAAAAAAGAAAAAGTTTTGTATGTTTTTAACCCATTTGGTTGTAATGCAAATGTCATTATAGATATTTGTGTCCTCACAAACCACATATACCTGTACACACAAACACACCAATAAAGTTATGTTAAAAAAAACCTGAAATATCTGCCTTCTCCAGATTAGCCTGTACAATTAAGTGTTGCATCCTACATCAAATATCCCTGAAAAGTATTAATGATATATTTTCAGCTCCATTTTTAGCTATACATTTAAATTAACCAGTTTTAAAAGGTGCTCCATACAAAGCCAGAAGTAGCCTAGTTTTTTTATGATATTTAGAGCATATTTGCTGTGTCAACTGTACCAAATATTTACCAACATTGGACCTAATTGTTATGAACTATTAACATGCTTACTGTTCCATTTTGAGCTTACACCCTGGTTGGCCAGTGCTGACTGTGCCATACATATGCCAAATATGGTCCAAAGTTGGAGTAATGGAGTACAGTTGGAGTTCACATTCAGAATCGCCAGTGATTACACTCTGTCATCTTTGCCAAAACTGGTCCAGATATGTTTTAAGATATCTGGGCCACATTTGCTGCATTATATGTGGGCCAGTTTAGGCTTACATCCTGGTTAGCCAGTGCTGACTGTGCCGTACATTAGGCAAATGTGGTCCAAAGTTGAAATAATGTATCTGGGCCATATTTGTTATGCCATCTGTGGGCCACTTTAGGTTCACATTCAGAATTGCCAGTGACTACTGTCCCACAATTTTGCCAAAACTGGCCCAGATAAGATTAAAGATAACTGGGCCACATTTGCTGCATTATATGTGGGCCAGTTTAGGCTTACATCCTGGTTAGCCAGTGCTGACTGTGCCGTACATTAGCCAAATGTGGTCCAAAGTTGAAATAATGTATCTGGGCCATATTTATTATGCCATTTGTGGGCCACTTAAGGTTCACATTCAGATTTCCCAGTTATTACTGTCCCACAATTTAGCCAAAACTGGCCCAGATATGTTTTAAGATAACTGGGCCACATTTGCTGCATTATATGTGGGCCAGTTTAGGCTTACATCCTGGTTAGCCAGTGCTGACTGTGCCGTACATTAGCCAAATGTGGTCCAAAGTTGAAATAATGTATCTGGCCCATAGTTGTTATGCCATTTGTGGCCCACTTTAGGTTCACATTCAGAATCGTCAGTGATTACACTCCGTAATCTTTGCCAAAACTGGCCCAGATATGTTTTAAGAATAACTGGGCCACATTTGCTGCATTATATGTGGGCCAGTTTAGGCTTACACTCTGGTTAGCCAGTGCTGACTGTGCCGTACATTAACCAAATGTGGTCCAAAGTTGAAGTAATGTATCTGGCCCATAGTTGTTATGCCATTTGTGGGCCACTTTAGGTTCACATTCAGAATCGCCAGTGATTACACTCCGTCATCTTTGCCAAAACTGGCCCAGATATGTTTTAAGCTAACTGGGCCACATTTGCTGCATTATATGGGGGCCAGTTTAGGCTTACATCCTGGTTAGCCAGTGCTGACTGTGCCGTACATTAGCCAAATGTGGTCCAAAGTTGAAATAATGTATCTGGCCCATAGTTGTTATGCCATTTGTGGGCCACTTTAGGTTCACATTCAGAATCGCCAGTGATTACACTCCGTCATCTTTGCCAAAACTGGCCCAGATATGTTTTAAGCTAACTGGGCCACATTTGCTGCATTATATGGGGGCCAGTTTAGGCTTACATCCTGGTTAGCCAGTGCTGACTGTGCCGTACATTAGCCAAATGTGGTCCAAAGTTGAAATAATGTATCTGGCCCATAGTTGTTATGCCATTTGTGGGCCACTTTAGGTTCACATTCAGATTTGCCAGTTATTACTGTCCCACAATTTAGCCAAAACTGGCCCAGATATGTTTTTAGATAACT
Organism: Chanodichthys erythropterus; assembly: GCF_024489055.1. Lineage (NCBI taxonomy): Eukaryota > Metazoa > Chordata > Actinopteri > Cypriniformes > Xenocyprididae > Chanodichthys > Chanodichthys erythropterus. The sequence continues at coordinate 6,662,477 of NC_090233.1, read as the reverse complement.
GGGCCACATTTGCTGCATTATATGTGGGCCAGTTTAGGCTTACATCCTGGTTAGCCAGTGCTGACTGTGCCGTACATTAGCCAAATGTGGTCCAAAGTTGGTGTAATGTATCTGGGCCATATTTGTTATGCCATTTGTGGGCCACTTAAGGTTCACATTCAGATTTGCCAGTTATTACTGTCCCACAATTTAGCCAAAACTGGCCCAGATATGTTTTAAGATAACTGGGCCACATTTGCTGCATTATATGTGGGCCAGTTTAGGCTTACATCCTGGTTAGCCAGTGCTGACTGTGCCGTACATTAACCAAATGTGGTCCAAAGTTGAAGTAATGTATCTGGGCCATATTTGTTATGCCATTTGTGGGCCACTTTAGGTTCACATTTAGAATCGCCAATGATTACACTCCATAATCTTTGCCAAAACTGGCCCAGATATGTTTTAAGAATAACTGGGCCACATTTTCTGCATTATATGTGGGCCAGTTTAGGCTTACACCCTGCTAGCCAGTGCTGACTGTGCCGTACATTAACCAAATGTGGTCCAAAGTTGAAGTAATGTATCTGGGCCATATTTGTTATGCCATTTGTGGGCCACTTTAGGTTCACATTCAGAATCGCCAGTGTTTACTTTCCACATCTTTGCCAAAACTGGCCCAGTTGTGTTTTAAGATAACTGGGCCACATTTGCTGCATTATATGTGGGCCAGTTTAGGCTTACACCCTGCTAGCCAGTGCTGACTGTGCCGTACATTAGCCAAATGTGGTCCAAAGTTGAAGTAATGTATCTGGGCCATATTTGTTATGCCATGTCTGGGCCACTTAAGGTTCACATTCAGAATCGCCAGTGTTTACTTTCCACATCTTTGCCAAAACTGGCCCAGTTGTGTTTTAAGATAACTGGGCCACATTTGCTGCAGCATATGTGGGCCATATTTGGTTTAAAGCCAGATTAGCCATTATTGATTGTGCCACATTTTTGCCAAAGATGGCCCACATTTGGTTTGCGATATTTGGCCCATATTCATTATTTATCACACGGGCCACTTCAGGCTCACATTCAGATTACACATTGCCGTAAGTGCCGCATCTTTGCCTAAAAAGGCCCACATGCAATTTGAAATATTTGGGCCATTTTTGCCATGTTACATGTGGGCCACTTAAGGCTCACATACATTTTGTCCGGGCCATAAGAAGGCCTGTAGTGCCACACCATTGCCTAAAGTGGCCCACATCCGTTTGCTATCTGGGAACTGATCTCAACTACTTGATTTTTTTTTTATTATTATTATTTTGTTACAAAATGTAATTATAATATCACCCAGCTCTTTATATAATGTTGGATATATGGAAGTATGTCCAACTTTATCCCCATACATACAGTATACTCATATAGAGGGATATATACTATATTGCATATATCAACAGATTGATTGCTTATATCGTTGCAAAATGCAAACTATCGGCCAGCTCTAATCTGCAGAAAGCAACTATAATGCATGAAGATATTATAATAGACATTAACATTATGGGTTTCCATAAAGCTGCTTTGAAACAACGTGTATTGTGAACAGTGCTATACAATTAAATTTGGGTTACTATTCTAGTTACTAAGTCACTTTGCAACCACATGTCAGCTAACGCTCATTAGAGTATTAGTAAACTGTTAGGTTAGGGTGTATGGAATTAGACAATGTTACTTTTTTGCTATTTAGTTTATTGTTTTTATTTTCAGAATGTTTTTCTCATTTATCAGTGTATATTTTTGTTCATGTTCGCAAAAGTTTTGTACCACATCCCTTGTAGGCTTTTGGTTCATTTGAACATGAGGCTGCCCCCTAATAGTTAACAAAAATTTTGTTAGTCACAGAGGGAAAAAAAATCACAGGAAGTGGCAAAGTCACGCAGTCTGTGACGGACAGATTAGTGAGTAAACAGATGGTTTGTGTGGTACTCTACATTAGGCAGGACATCCAAACGCTCTATCATTCATCGACCTCAAATATGGCTTATCATCTGAAGCATGTTAAAGCGAGTGTTTGTGCGGAGTGTGAAAGCTGAATAGTACATCTTTTGAATCTGTGAAGAGTCTACTTTTATTTGTGTGCATTCACAATAACAAAACGTTGTGCTTTTGTAAATTAATGAAAACAAACAGGGTGTAATAATGTAACGATGTAGCGGTTCGTACAGTTATTACTCAACTTATGGATGAAATATGAGTATAATAATTCATAAGGTTATGAATAAATTATGATTCATATATCGACCCAACGGGGAATTAAACATATATTGTGAATCAATTACAACGAATTATAATCAATTACATATATGATTAGTTCTGGTTTAATAATTATTTAGAGAAACTGTTCGTTTGTCCAGCAAACTAAGCCCCTCACAGAATATTATAAACTGAGTTATTCTCTGGCCAAGAGAATATTCCTATTATAGCATCAAAGCATAAAGCGATCGAAAAAAACGTTAAAGTGACTTGGTCTTCAGTTGAAAGAACAAACCGAACAATCGAGCGTGAATAACGTTTTAATATATGCAAACTACGAATACAGAGGTTATACGTCTAAATATACAAGAATATACACGAGGTGCTCGTGAGACAATCGGGGGAGCACACAGGAGAATCTTTGTGTTCCATTTAATGACAGATAGGCCGACACACCTCCTTGAGGTGGAATGGCCAATGACATTAATGCAAAGTTGGCGGGCAAGCTCTTTCTTTGTCTGGTGTCCTAGATGAATTTGCATACTTAATGACTATCAGATCGGATTTCGAAATGGAGTACATTCTTCACAGTATCATTAAACACAAAGAAAAATGCATTTGTCCACTATGTGACAGATCTCAGTGAATATCTCAGGTCTGGAGCTTTACGGAGGATCAAACTCGATACATCAGAAATGCATACAAAAGAAGTTATGGTTTACAGACAGAATTCTATCATTAAAACACACACTAGCACAAATACATTAATTTAAACACTAGGAAACGTACTCGGTTACTAACATAACCTCGGTTCCCTGAAATACGGAACGAGTACTGCGTATGGGGAAAGGTCTCCTTTTTCCCCGTTACTGAAGCCTTTTTCAATAACGCAGTGTAACTGCATCGTCATTGGTTCACTCATAGACAAGTTGTTGAACCAATGACGGCGCGGCATAGCTGCGCGACCTATGACGACAGAGCGCGCGAATATTCCTGCCGAAATGGGCGGGGTTTAGGGCTATATAAGCGGGCGTTTCGCCATAGGATTTCAGGTCATTCGACTGAAGCCACGACACTGAAGCCGCAGCCTCGTGGCATGGCATGTAACGCAGTACTCGTTTCGTATCTCAGGGAACCGAGGTTACGTTAGTAACCGAGTACGTTCCCTTTCGATACTTCACTCGTACTGCGTATGGGGAACGAATTCAACCGCGCCGTGCCACGGCAGGGAACGACTGGACTTGTCTTGGGCACCGTGAGGGAACCAGAGGACAAGTGAGAAGGCCGGAGCTGTCGAACCCTCGTTACACTACAAAAAGGGAGTTAACTCCCAGAGTGGCATGAAGCGGAGCTCGATAGAGGCCGCTGGATCATACCAAGAGGACCCGAGCTTGTAAGGTCGGAATGTCCAAATGATAAAATCTGACAAAAGTAGACGGCGAGGACCAGCCGGCCGCCACACAGATGTCTTTAATCGAAACTCCACTAGACCAGGCCCAAGAGGAAGCCATTCCTCTATGTAACGCTTTCTATCTGGCTAATAACTTGTAGATTTAATAAATAATTAACTTGTTATATGCCAATCTATGGACCAGCGTCTCAGAAGGACAGATTCGCTACTGAGAAAGATGCAACACCAACAGTGAACAGACTTGAAGAATAATTTGGTTGAACACACAATGTGTATTTGTTTGACTGCATTCAAAAGGTAAGTTGAATCAATGTGAAATAATAAAAAAATATATATATTTTCACAATTGAAAATATTGTTTCTGAATTTTCCTATCAATCTTTTGTTTTCACAGGTTTCGTGAAACTTTTCCTTTGATTGTCAACAAGGTAAGTACTTTGTTCACTTTAACTCAGTGTTCGATTCACCCAAAAATTAGTGTTCAAGTATCAAAACATCACTTGTCAACCCAGAAAATTGACACTTCTCAATGAAATAAAATAATGTCCTTTGATCTCAAAACCTTCAATTTCTCAGTCTTTCAAGAAAAACAGTTCTTCAAATGGTCCATAGAAGTACAAATGTCTTTTCTTTGTCCATGAGGAACATCTCCATCCAAAACACAAAAAAAGAAGAGTTATTCGATTTCCTACCATTCGCAGAGTTCAGAAAATCTTTTGTTTCCACAGAAAATCCAAGAACAACTCAAGGGAGGCTCGCCAGTCCAAACCCTCCTCAAAACCACTGGAAGGCCGGGACAAATCCAGAATATAGGCATCGGTACATCTCGTCACATCGGACAGGACAGCAATCTAATTTGGACAAGGGCAGAACAGGGAAAACAGAACAAAACCAAACAAAAACAAAAAACCTGACCTTGAACAAACAAGGTCATGAAAATATCATGAATATCTTCATTGTAACAACATACAATAAAGTTATCAATCACTATACATCATTCAAATTACACAGAACTTGAGTATTCTGAATATATGTACATGTATCTTTTCAAATAAAGAACATTTTCTTCATATATGCAACGTCTGTGACTATTTTTCCAACATAGCGCACTAATTATTATATGACTGACAACTTTTCGTCACATACTTGAGCACACAGTTAGCTCTTATGTACTAAAAACAGCATTACACATTTTTTCATATATAAATCAGTCACAAATTCAATTTCTCTTGCTTTTTCCACTTAAACAATAATAATAATTCAATTGTGATGAATAACAAGGCAAAGTGACTTACCAAGGAGATCTTTAAACTCACAGAAAATTTATTTTTCTAATTTCTCGGCTGCGCCACATTCTGCGCTCTCATTGGCTCACGTTGTATTAAAAACTACTCTCTATTGGTCACATTAATAACCAAGTAAAATATATGTTTATATAAAATTAATATTTTCTTTTATAATAGCACTCATTTTTAAGTAGTTCTCAATAGTTTTGTTTATATATTAGTATGTTTATATATTAATAACTTTATTTCTATATTACTCTGGTAACCTTGGTTACATCTAGTAGAGTGAGCTCTAACTCCTATGGGGCAGTCGAGGCCCATAGAGGAGTAACAAAGAGCAATAGCGTCGACTATCCAACGCAAAAGACGTTGCTTTGAGACCGAAGACCCCTTGGTGCGGCCATCAAAGCATATAAAGAGCTGATCAGATTGCCGAAAAGGCTGTGATCGATCAACGTAGGTCCTTAATGCCCTGACAGGGCAGAATAGTTCCAACTCTCGCTCGTCCGACGAGGGAGGAAGCGCTGAGAGGGAAATAACCTGTGCTCTGAATGGAGTCGAGAGCACCTTACGGACGTAGCCATGCCTAGGTTTCAAAACGACTTTGGAGTCGTTGGGCCCGAACTCAAGGCATGCAGGGCTCACGGAGAGGGCCTGCAAGTCACCAACTCGCTTAACTGATGCTAATGCAAGTAGCAGAGCGGTTTTGAGCGTCAGGGGCCTGAGGTCAGCTGAACGCAGTGGCTCAAAGGGAGGCCCTTTAAGAGCTCTGAGGACCAAAGAGAGGTCCCAGGTGGGAACAGTGAGAGGATGAGGAAGATTTAATCGCCTAGAAGTTAGAGTTACAAACGAGTTACAAACGAGTTACAAACGATCCACTCCTATCATCCGATTGTTGCTGTATTTCTCTATTAGTGTTATTAGATCTCAGTGCTGCTTTTGACACTATCGATCACAACATTCTTATAAAAAGACTTGAAAACTATATTGGCATTAGTGGAATTGCTTTGGCATGGTTCAAATCGTACTTATCTGACCGTTATCAGTCTGTAGTAGTTAATGAAGAGATGTCGTATCGATCACAGGGTTAAATATGGAGTACCACAAGGCTCAGTACTAGGACCGTTGCTTTTCACTCTGTACATGCTGCCCTTAGGAGAGATAATTAGGAAGCATGGTGTTAGTTTTCACTGCTACGCTGACGATACTCAGCTCTATATTTTCTCGCGCCCTGACGAAACCTACAAATTCACATAACTAACAGAATGCATAGCTGACATTAAAAACTGGATGACAAGAAATTTCTTATTATTAAATTCAGAAAAAACTGATATCCTAATCTTTGGACCAAAAACTTCCTCACGCAAAAACCTTGAATACTCTCTAACACTTGACGGGTGCTCCATTAAATCTTCGTCCTCAGTTAGGAACCTGGGCGTGCTCTTTGATACCAATCTTTCATTTGAAAGTCATGTTTCTAGTATCTGTAAAACCGCCTTCTTCCATCTAAAAAATATATCTAAATTACGGCATATGCTCTCAATGACAAATGCGGAACAGTTGGTTCATGCATTCATGACCTCAAGACTAGATTATTGTAACGCTCTACTGGGTGGTTGTTCTGCTCGGCTTTTAAACAAACTACAGCTGGTCCAAAATGCGGCAGCTAGAGTTCTTACTAGAACCAGAAAGTATGACCATATTAGCCCAGTTCTGTCAACATTACATTGGCTCCCTATTAAACATCGTATAGATTTTAAAATCTTGCTACTTACTTATAAAGCTCTAAATGGTTTAGCTCCCCAGTACCTAAGTGAGCTCTTAATGCATTATAGTCCTTCACGTTTATTGCGATCTCAGAATTCAGGCCAGTTGATAATACCCAGAATATCAAAATCAACTGAAGGCGGCAGATCCTTTTCCTATTTAGCACCTAAACTCTGGAACAATCTTCCTAGCATTGTTCGGGAAGCAGACACACTCTGTCAGTTTAAATCTAGACTAAAAACACATCTCTTTGCTCTTGCATACACATAACACATTATCAATACATTAACATTTTTCAAATCCGTTAAAGGATTGTTACGCTGCAATATTTAGGTCGGCCGGAACCGAGAACATTTCCTATAACACTAGATATACCTGTACATCAGAATAAGAATGGCATCTCCGCTAATATCTGTCTCTCTGCTTATCCTGAGGTTTGCCGGGTGCTGGATTCAGGCCGTATCCAGATCAGATGGAGAACCTGTGTCTGGACCTGACTACAACGTAGCCCAGGAGACAATGGGCCTACAGACCCAGTTCTGGCTGCATCTATAATGCAGATTTTTAATCCCCGTATCCGCTTACATATATTTATATATAATCTATTTTTAATCTCTATAATAAAAATGTATAATTCAGATTTTGATCTCCATATCCATTTACATATATATATATATATCTTCCAAGGGGTTTTTTCCCTCCTAGGACTTTTTTCCCAGTGCTAGCACGCTGGGTTTTTCTCCTAGGGGGTTTTTTCCACCCCTGGGAGTCAGCCGACATTGGCTTAATGTAGCACCATCTTGTATATGTTACATATTACCACGCTTGGTTGTACAGCTTATTTTTAACCACTTCCCTTTTTCTGTGCTTCTAATATGTAAAGCTGCTTTGAACAATTACCAATTGTAAAAGCGCTATATAAATAAATTTGACTTGACTTGACTTGACTAGAACCTCTCAAGAAATGCACCACGAGGTTGTTTCGTCCCACTGACTGGCCAGCGATAGGAGCGTGAAACGCTGCAATGGCTGCTACGTAAACTTTGAGCGTTGAAGGGGTGCGACCCAGATTCAAACGCTCCTGGAGAAAAGACAGTATCAGGGATACGTCACACTCCACTGTGTCTATGTTGCGTGTAGAACACCAGTCAACAAAGACCGACCATTTCTGGGTGTAGAGGCGTCTTGTGGACGGAGCTCTCGACTGAGAAATGGTATTCAGCACGTCCCCGGGGAGGTTGGCAGGCTCCCGTCGAGGGACCAGAGGTGCAGAGCCCAGAGTTCTGGCTGGGGATGCCAAATCGTCCTGTTCGCCTGAGAGAGGAGGTCCCGTCTCAGGGGGATCGGCCACGGAGCTTTTGTGGAAAGCCTGAACAGCTCTGAGGACCAAACTTGGCTCCTCCAGAGCGGGGCCACCAGGAGGACTCTGTGCTCGTCTTCCCTGATTCGTCTGATGACCTGTGGGATAAGAGCGATCGGGGGAAAAGCGTAAAGGAGGGTGCTGGGCCAGACATGGGCCAGCGCATCCTCCTCCTTCGAGAAATAAATTGGGCAGTGAGAGTTGCCTTCTGAAGCGAAGAGGTCTACCTCTGCCTTTCCGAAGAACTCCCAGATCATGAGAACCGTCTGGGGGTGGAGCATCCACTCGTCTGAGGGGACATTGCTCCGAGATAGCATGTCTGCTCCCAAGTTTGTTCTCCCGGGTATGTGAGTCGCCCTGAGCGACTGAAACCTCGGTGATGCCCATTCCAGAAGACGCTTCGCCAGAGCGCATAAGCGGCTGGAAGAAAGACCGCCCTGGTGATTTATGTATGACACCACTGTCATGCTGTCTGACTGGACTAAGACGTGGCGCCCTGTCAGGTGTGCCTGGAACGCATGAAGGGCTCTAATCACTGCCAACATCTCGAGGCAGTTGATGTGCAGATGGCATTCCTCGTAAGACCACGAGCCGAAGGCCGGTCTGCACTCACAAAGAGTGCCCCAACCTGTGTTGGACGCATCCGTTGAGAGCACCGTCCTTCTGGACACCGCCTGTAGGGGTACCCCTTGGCTGAACCATACAGGGTTCATCCAGGGTTTCAGAGCTGCCAAACAGGCCTGATTGACCCTGAGACGCAGGCGGCCGTGCCGCCAGGCGTGAGGAGGGACCCGGAACTTCAACCAGTACTGCAGAGGCCGCATCCGAAGAAGGCCGAGCTGCAGAACCGGGGAGTTGGAAGCCATCAGCCCTAGCAACCTCTGGAAAAATTTCAGAGGGAAATAGGCTCTGTTCCTGACCGATGCCGCGAGCTGCTGAATGGCCAGAGCGCGCTCTGGAGATACTACAGCCGTCATACGGACGGAGTCGAAAACTGCACCCAGGAACGTTATACGCTGGCTGGGGAGCAGTGAGCTCTTGGCAAAGTTGACCCTGAGACCCAGGCACTCCAAGTGGCTGAGTAACACGGATCTGTGATGCTCCAGCTCGGCTCGTGACTGGGCTAGGATGAGCCAGTCATCGAGGTAATTGAGAACCCGGATTCCCATCTGTCTCAGTGGGGAAAGCGCCGCGTTCATGCACTTGGTAAAAGTGCGAGGAGCTAGGGACAGTCCGAATGGAAGGACCGTATATTGGTAAGCCACACCCTCGAACGCGAATCTCAAGAATCGCCTGTGATGGGGGGCTGGATGTGAAAGTATGCATCTTTCAGGTCCAGCGAGCAGAACCAGTCCCCGTGGCAAACCTGCGCGAGGATCTGCTTCAGCGTTAGCATCTTGAACTTCCGTCTCATGAGGGAGAGGTTCAAGAGCCTGAGATCTAAGATAGGTTCAAGAGGGTCTGAGACCGCCATCTTTTTTGGGAACTAGAAAATAACGGCTGTAGAACCCCGAATTGCTCTCTGAGGGGGAGACTATTTCTATAGCTTCTTTCCTCAGAAGAGACATGACTTCGGCTCGGAGGACATGAACGTCGTCCGTGTTGACTGATGTCTGAAGCACCCCGCTGAAGCGCGGGGGCCTTCGGGCGAACTGAAGCGAGTAGCCTCGACTTATGGTTCCCAGAACCCAGCTTGACACTCCGGGGATGGCCCGCCAGGCCTCGGCCCGCGTGACAAGGGGCTGAATGGTATCGGGTGACGGGCCGCCAATCGGGGGCCCGTGCACCGGAGAGAGTGGAAGAGGAACTTCGCTCTTTCTTAGAGAAGGTAGAATGTTCATAGTGTTCGCCATAAGAATAGCGTTTTGCATGGACGCAGCACTGGGCCCAGTTAGCACAACACTGAACATATCTCCTATGCCCGGAGCTGAACGAGGCGAGGGGGGGTGGAACGAAAGAGCTTTTGGGGTGGTCCGGCTGTGGCAAGACTTTGCCCCATCCTCTTCCTTCCTGAAATATCAGGAGAGCTTAGGAGGCGTCGGGTCCAGCATAATCTTAGGCCGGGGTCCCTGACGTTGCCTCGGGAAGGAGGAGCGCTTACGATGGCGCTGTTCCTTGGGTGGTGCTGCCTGAGAGGTAGAGGGGGCAGGTTTGTTCTGCTGAGCCGGCGCAGACTTGGGGCGGCTGGAAGCAGACGTGGAGCTAGGGCGTTTAGGTAGGAAGTGTCGCATAGCCTGAGACGACTCTTGTGCTGCAGTAAAACGCTCCGTAAAGCCCTCTACTGCTGGCCCGAAGAGACCAGAAGGAGAGACCGGGGCATCCAAAAAGGCCGTCTTGTCCATCTCCTTAATCTCGGTCAGGTTGAGCCACAAATGGCGCTCAAGCACGACCAGGCGGGCCATGGATCGTCCAATGGCTTTTGTGGCACGAAGGGCTAAGTCAGTGGCGCTGCGGAGGTCACGGAAGGCAGGTGCATCGACGCCGGACTCATCCAGAGAACAGAGGAGCTTCGCTTGAAACACCTGGAGAATAGCCATGGCGTGCAGCACTGAGGCAGCCTGGCCCGCGGACGTATATGCTCTGCCAGCCAGGGCAGAAATGGTCCCGCAGGGCTTGGATGGAAGGGCCCTCTTAGTTTTCCAGAGGTGAGCCGCCACCGCTTCGTCCAGGGGCGGTAGATGCTCGTAACCCTTCTCTTCAGAGCCATCCACAGAGGTGAGAGCTGAATAATTCGTAGTACATAGGCGGGCAGAATACGGGGCGCGCCACGACTTCGTCAGCTCGTTGTGAACCTCTGGGAAAAACGGCGCGGCGCGTTGACAAGGGGCCTGGCGGGAACCCGGCAGGAACCACTCATCGAGCTTGCTCCGTGATGGCTCCTCTGGCAGAGCCCTTTCGAGGTCCAAAACCTCTACTGCTTTCAAAAGGATGCGGAAGAGCTTGGCATCCATACCCGGCTTGCAGTCAATGGGCTCCAGCGAGGGAGGGCGGGCGGGGTCAGAATCACCGGCCCAACCTTCGGATTCAGAGGCGCCAAAAGACATGACGTCATCAAGCGGCTCGTCCTCAGAACCGCCAAAAGAGATGAGGTCGCTCGCATCTGCCGAGGGACGCAGCTCAGGGCGGGAGAACAGGGCGGGAGAACAGGACGGGAGAACAGGACGGGGGACTGCTCTCTCGGGGGAGAGGGTGAGGCACGCGGGGAAGCCGGCGTGACGTCATCCAACTCCGTGCGCTGGGCCGCTCTGCCCCGCCGTCTCTTCCTAGCCGGTTCGCGGGAGGAAGATGACGGGAGGGCGCGAGCGGCGAGATCGCCTTCACTGAAGAAGGCGATCCGCTAGCGCAGAGAGGCAAGACTCATGTTCTCACAGTGAGAACACGAGGTCCCGGTGAGCGCGGCCTCTGCATGGGGTCTGCCCAGGGACGCTTGTGCCACACGAGTGGCGCGGCATTTGTAACAACGGCGCCGCTGTGAAAACGGCGTTTGAGGGGCTCTTTAAGAGCGGCGAGGGCCGCTAGAGCAGTGAAAACCGCTGTTGGAAAGCTCTTTTAGAGCGTCAATAAACCGCGGGAAAATCGCTTTTTTAGGCGCGCCGGATGGCGGCAGGAGACGGGCTGAAAGGCGGCCGGAAGCGGGAAGCGGGCGGCTCGAGACGGCGCTCGAGGCGGCAGTTGACGAGGGCGCCGGCGCTTTTTCCTCGGCGAGCTCAGCAGTCCGCTGCGGGAGCATCTTCGACGGCGGCGAGAGCTTCTTTCCAGGCGAGCTTCTTCCAGGCGGCGAAGGCTTGAAATCCTATGGCGAAACGCCCGCTTATATAGCCCTAAACCCCGCCCATTTCGGCGGGAATATTCGCGCGCTCTGTCGCCATAGGTCGCGCAGCTATGCCGCGCCGTCATTGGTTCAACAACTTGTCTATGAGTGAACCAATGACGATGCAGTTACACTGCGTTATTGAAAAAGGCTTCAGTAACGGGGAAAAAGGAGACCTTTCCCCATACGCAGTACGAGTGAAGTATCGAAAGGGAACATGCATACACTTCAAAATACAGGATGGGTGTTGGCATAATTGTATCTTACATACACAGTCAAAAATGTATGTTTGTGTGTTTCTGTATGTGTCTGTGTGTGTGTTTTTGTGTGTGCCTGTGTGTGTGGGTGTTGGAATGTGGATCTGGTCACTCTCTAGGGGGGGGGGTGCTCCTTTTGAAGTCCCCAAAGTGAGGAAGTTGGAGTTTTCTGTATACCCTCACAGGTCCACAAACCTGCCGAAAGTCACAGTCGTCCGGAGCCGAGGTAGAGATTAACAAAGTTCATCAGGTTAAAAGCGTTCTGAAAACTCCAAAGTTTATTGACTATCCTGATAAATGTGCATATGCTACAAGGGTGCGCTTTTTGCCGTCTCTCTTTGTGAACTTCAGCGCGCCAAAGAAAAAAAGAATCGAAACTCCGGTAACACTTTAGAATACTGATCCTTCATTAATGAATAACTACACAGGAACAAATGAGTAATGCATCATTAACACTCTAGTAACTACTATTAACTAACAATTATGTTACCTATGTGGCATTTCATATAGGCTTTTAGCTTAAAGGCATGCACATTTGGAGAAATATTGATGGATTCTTATGTATTTATGTCAAATTTCTATACTTAGAAGTAATATTTATTGTCATCACTATGAGTGCTGTGTTTTTAATTCATACTTGCAGCCGGAGGGCGCTCTGTACACCTTTAGGCCACAAATTCATATAAAGAAGAAAAGGAACTAGGAACTAACGACATGCCTACTACAGAGAGGCTAACCATGGCTTTACCATCCAAATAAACAATTTTCAAGACAATAAATACACGATTGAGACGATGTATGCATGTATTGCCTCTGAATTTGCGTCTGAATAGCGCTGTCTCCGTGGGCGTGGCCGCATTAGCGGGTAATGAGCTGAATCACTGACTTCTGACATGGCTCTCTTTTCATACAGATTACATAAACACAGAATGTTTGTTTTCGATTTGACTTGCACAATCTAAAACCTGACATTTCACCGAATCTTTAGACATAAGTGTAATTTTTTTTGTCATTAGTATTCATAAGTTACAGTTCATTTTCTGAGAACTATCAGATTGGACTTCGTTCAGAGGGAGACGAGAGACCACGCATAATGTTAGTTTTCTTTATTTTACAAAAAGTACTCTGAGTGTACACAAATAAAAGAAGACATTCTATAGTTTCAATTGATATATTACTTATGTCTCTATGACAAGAAATGACGGAGTAATTTAAGTCTGTTTTGCTGCAATGTGAAAACAAAACGCGCCGACCTCAGGGAGTTAATGAAGGATCAGTATTCTAAAGTGTTACCGAAACTCCATGAAAACTTGCCTCACACAGACATGAAAAATATATCTAAGCAAAATGTATACTTTAAAAATAACCTATTCAAATGAAAAACAAATATTCTCAGTTTATGTAATCCATATGAAACGTGCATATTGGCCATTACTCTGCCGGTGTGACATGGCAATTGAGCTTGAGTGCTGATTAGGCTATAAAGGCATTAAAGGCTCTTTATCATGATTTATATGGTTGATTAATAAATGTGCAATTAGTCGACAAATTGCTTAAAATCCTGCAGCCCTACTAAAAGTGGTGAGACAGCTCTCAGACGCACAAACCCCACTACTCCATCACTCAAAGCCCACTCTGCATTGCAGTAAAATCATAATACTATTCCTGCCAACGCACATTTTTATGGGCACATAGGTGCAGGCCTATATCAGACCTTTGCACCCTTGTGCATTTCTTCTGTGCTGTGCTCTGACAAGTTTTGTCCCCAGATGCTTAATCCAGAGTGTCACTCTGGTCTGTATCCAAAGAACCCTGGAAGCTGTCACAGAAAGAGTTTTCTTGAATGTAATCCTTTTGCCATTGGCAGGAAGTCATCTGTGAAATTTTTGGCTAGGCAATAGTGCCCAATTTAAGAGCGATCTATGTTTTCACTCGTGAAAATGACAGAATGAAAGAATGATAGAGTAACTGTGAAAAATGATAAAATTATCTCCTGCGGCATGCACTGACCTTCACTTCCACATAAAGTGTTTTGCAGCAAGGCAAACTGCATCTACAGTGCATTGATAAGAGTGCCACACCACGCTGCCTGTGGCTACAATCTTTAGAAATGTTCTTAAATTGCAAATTACTTATCTACAACAGGGTGGCTTCAAATAGTTATTCTGATTGAGTGGTTGAGTCTCTGTAGGAATCAAACTCTCCTTCCTGCTGAGTTCTAGTCCAAGTTAGTAGTCATGTTGCATATGTTGTGTGGTGATAATCATGGAAGACATAAGAAAGGTCATGTGTGCCCGACAGAATAGACATGATTTAGCCAAGACTGAAATTTAATCTCCCTTATGTCATTAAAAAAAAAGACTTTCTTTCTGTGGAAAATAAAGACCAAAAAAAGCATTATTATACTTGCATGCGAAATTGAGGAATGAACTGGTGTGATATCATTTTGAACAAAATCAGGCAAAAATGATGTTTGTTTGAAGTTTGTTCATGAGAGTTCAATACTGCTTGCCAAAAGCGAATTTTCCAGAAAAGTTTGCTCCGTAAACACCTTTGAGCTACCATAGATACTTTACATGGGGTTCTGGGGCTTTTTTCTGTTCAGTCCATCTGACATAAGTAAAACATGAACATATTGGAAAGATTGGAAAGCTGCTTTATAGTAAAAATCGTAGTTGTAATTCTGATCGAAAGCAATCCTGATATTGTTTTTCATGTTTAGTACTGTGAAGCTGCTTGCTTTAAAGCAATATATTGTATAAAGTGCTAAATAAATGTGATGAGATGCTTTCTTAACTGCTGTTTTCTCACCGTTGTGTGTTTATATTGTTACTGAGAGGAAAGTGCACAAAACACATATATTTCACTTTCACTTTTTACCCCTAAGAGAAGAACAAAAAAGACCTTCGCCATGATTATATCAGGACCTTAAAAGTGGCCAGCACGATTCATGCACTATGTTTTCTGAATTCATATGATAGCTTTGTTTGATGAACACAACAACATTTTCAATGTTCATCCCTTCAGTGACCAGAAATTAACTCTAGTGTCCTGCACCCACTAGTAAAAATATATCAAAAATGTCTGAATCATTTTTTGTTTGACTTTAGGTCCAGGGGAGTAGTGCATGAAAATTCCACTCACCATTCTCAATGGCCTTTTCTCCAAGGATCAGAGGTGTTTGGGGTTCCCAAGAGCGACCCCTAGTGTCACTATATCGACACTCCATCAAAGTTAGTGATAGATAGGGAACGTCTAAGGTTACTTATGTAACCCTGGTTCTCTGAATAGGGAATGAGATGCTGCGTTGAGATGCTGTAGGAACATGTGAAGCACATGTGAAATCAGTCCAATGAACATTGTAGGTGGGTGACATCACAGACCGGGAAACTATAAAGCGTACCCAGAAGAAAAAATGCTAGCTTCTGATAGGCTGAAGCCAGATGCTTACAGGGATGCAGGGAGTATGGCAAGGCGATGCAGCATCTCGTTCCCTATTCAGGGAACATCTAGGTTATGTATGTAACCCTCGTTCCCTGAAGGAGGGAACGGATACGTTATGTCAGAACAGTACTGATGAATAGGGTCTTGCCTGAAAGCACTGCGCTACGGTTGCATTGTTGTCCGTATGGACCAGAACATGCTTGTACTTCAGCAGGGCCTTACTGCTAGCCATACTGCTAGCAACTCAAGGCAATTGACATGCCACTAGGTCCTGTCCAGGAGCCTGACGCAGCATGTCTGTTGCACATGGCACCCCAGACTGTGGCAGAGGCAACTGTTGGGACAACAACATGCCTGGAAACTCATTCTAGGGGAACACCATCACATAGAAATGAGAGGTCTAACCACGGGGTGAAGGTTTGGCAGCAGGCCGGAGTGATGGTTACTCTGTGCGTGTCATGTTGCCATGCCCATCTCGGGACTCAGGCGTGAAGCCAGTGCTGGAGCAGTCTCGTATTAAGCAACCCGAATGGTAAGACAGCTGCTGTGGATGCAATATGCCCCAGGAGCCTCTGAAATAGTTTCAGTGGAACCACTCTCTTGCCTTCGAATTGACTCAGGCAATTCAAAAGTGACTGATCACGCTCGTCCGTAAGCTGCAAGAACATGTCGACCGAGTCTATTTCCATACAGAGAAAAGAGATATTCTGCACAGGGGAGAGTTTGTTCCTTTTCCAGTTGACCCGAAGGCCCAGACGAGCGAGGTGTCTGAGCACCAGATCAATGTGCTTGCACAACTGTTCTCGAGAGTGAGCTAGAATCAGCCAGTCATCAAGGTAGTTGAGGATCCACACACCTTGTTTCCTGAGAAGAGCCAGTGCTCACTTTGCGACCTTCATGAAGACGCGGGGAGACAGGGACAACCCAAATGGGAGAACCTTGTACTGGTATGCCTGCCCCTCAAAAGCAAACCGGAGGAATGGTTTGTGTTGAGGAAGAATGGAAACATGAAAGTACGCATCCTTCAGGACGAATGCTGCAAACCAATCCAAAGGACAAATGCATTCAAAAATGCATTTGGGTGTTAACATCTTGAACGGGAGGACTTTAGGATTCGGCACTGGCGATCAGCGCATGCAGCCCCCAAGAACCAATCATACTGGTGTACTGCTAGGGTACTGCTAGCCAGAAGCTAGCTAGATTTGCTATCAGTAGATGACCTTTACCCTCTGGAGTCTGAGGCTGATTTGGGGCCTGGAGAAGTTTTGACATTCCCTGACATTTGTGCCTTTTTTCAGTTGTTCATAAACATATTAATGGAAAAAGTCTCATTACACTGTATTCAGCACAAACTAGGCTACAATAATATGTGAGGAACATGTATGTACATGTTTGTGTTTTTGAAGGAATAACATTTATGCGTGGTTATTGAAAAAACAAAAAACTTAAGTCACTGAAATAAGATCAAAAAAGGTATAGTAAATCTGTGTTTACAATACTTTAGGGTATTGGAGGTTGTACACTAGAGTTTTTGCTTCAAAATTATGTAAAAATTATGCTGCCTACTCCTTCATATAAAACAATATATTGATTTAGTTTTTGTAAGACACTTTTTGCCAAGAAACACAGTATGCGTGGAGGCGTGAATCACCACTGAATAATGGACCATTCTCACCTGAGAAGACAAAAGAATTGCATAGTAATGAGCTGAAATGACTTGCAAATTAATGAGGCATTTCAGTCAGGTAGGCTGTGAAAAAAACCTTCTGTGATGTCTCAAGCTCATCATGCTATATGAAACATACAGAAACATATTATTACAATATAAAGTAATGGTTTTATATTATACTTTAAAATATAATGTATTTCTGTGATGCAAAGAGTCTGAATATAGGCTTTTAGTTTAAAAGCATGCACATTTGGAGAAATATTGGATTCTCATATGCTTATGTCAATTTTCTATACAGAGGAGTTATATTTATTTAATATTCATTGTCATTACTATGAGCGCTGGTGTTCCCTTTCGATATTTCACTCGTACTGCGTATGGGGAAAAGTCTCCCTTTTTCCCCGCTACTGAAGCCTTTTCAATAACGCAGTGTAACTGCACCGTCATTGGTTCACTCATAGACAAGTTGTTGAACCAATGGCGGCGTGGCTCAGCTGCGCGGCCTATGAGAAGAGAGCGCGCGAACATTCACACCTAAAGGGGCAGGGTAATGTGCTATATAAGCGAGCGTTTCGCCATAGGCCATCAGTCCTTTCTCCTTCAGCGACGACTGAAACTTCTCTTCGCTGATCCTCGCAGAAGCCTGCTCGCCGAGAAAGAAGCTCGCTGCCTTTGAAGAAGCTCTGCCGCCATCGAAGAGGCCCCGCAGCGGACCCATCTGACTCGCCGGCTCCTCGCAGCGCCCGCGGCTTTGCCGACTGCCGCCTTCGCACCGTCGTCGAGCCGCCGCCTCCCGCGAACTGGCCGCTTCCCAGCGTGTCTCCAGCTGCCATCCAGCGCGCCCTGTGAGCGTCTTCCCGCGGTTACTTTACCGTGCCTCAGAGCAACTTTCCAGCGCTTTTCACCGCTACGAGCCCGGCCCTCGCCGTTAAAGAACCTCCCAATCGCCGTTTTCACGGCGCTACCGGCATTTTTCAATGCCTCACCACTGTGCTACGTGCAGAGCCCCTCTGCACGAAGATGACGGACACGGGGAGTGCGTTGGATGTCTGGGCGTTGCCCACGCGGATGACGCGCTTCCCGGTGGCTCATGCCCACACTGTGAGTGCATGAGTTTAGTGTCTCTGTGCTCGCGGGCCGCCTTCTTCTCTGAGAGCGACCCCCCTGTTCATGCCCTCCCATCTCCCGCGCCTGCCAGGAAAAGACAGCGGGGCATAACAGTTCAGTTCCTGAGGGGCTATAGGCAATTGCATCCTCCTCGTCCCCTCACTGTTCCCCGCTGGGACCTCTCCGTGGTCCTCAGAGCTCTTAAAGGTCCTCCTTTTGAGCCACTGCGTCTAGCGGGCCTCAGACCCTTAACGCTCAAAACTGCCTTACTACTTGCTCTGGCATCAGTAAAGCGAGTTGGCGATCTGCAGGCACTCTCGGTGAGCCCTGCATGCCTTGAGTTCGGTCCAAACGACTCCATGGTCGTTTTGAAACCAAAAATTGGCTACGTTCCCAAAGTGCTCACAACGCCGTTCAGAGCACAAGTGATCTCACTCTCTGCGCTTCCCTGTTCATCGGACGAGCCAGAGCTGGAAACTTTATGCCCCGTTAGGGCTTTACGCGTCTACATTGAGCAATCACAGCCTTTCCGGCAGTCTGATCAGCTATTAGTTTGTTTCGGTGGTCGCACCAAAGGGTCCCCGGTCTCAAAACAACGTCTATCACGATGGATCGTTGATGCTATAGCTCTTTCATACTCCTCTGTGGGCGCTACTTGCCCTATCGGAGTTGGGGCCCATTCCACTAGAGGCATGGCTTCGTCGTGGGCCTGGTCCAGTGGAGTCTCAATCAAAGACATTTGTGAAGCGGCCGGCTTGTCTTCACCGTCCACCTTTGTCAGATTCTACCAGTTGGACGTTCCAACCTTACATGGTAGGGTCCTTTCAGTGTAAATTCGCGGCCCTCTAGGTGTTCTGCTTTTTGCACAAACCCAGGAGTTCTCTCCTTTGTAGTGTAACAGGGTAACGGCGGCTTCAGCCTTCACTTTTCCTTTGTCCCCCCTAATGGCGTCCGGTCAAGTTCTGTCGTTCCCCAGCCGTGGCACGGCGCGGTTGAATTCGTTCCCCCATACGCAGTACGAGTGAAATATCGAAAGGGAACGTATTCGGTTAGTAACGTAACCTTGGTTCCCTGAGATATGGAACGAGTACTGCGTTACTTGCCGTGCCACGAGGCTGCGGCTTAGGTCGTCGCTTCAGTCGATATGGCCTGATAGCCTATGGCGAAACGCTCGCTTATATAGCACATTACCCCGCCCCTTTTGGCGGGAATGTTCGCGCGCTCTCTTCTCATAGGCCGTGCAGCTGAGCCGCGCCGCCATTGGTTCAACAACTTTTCTATGAGTGAACCAATGACGGTGCAGTTACACTGCGTTATTGAAAAGGCTTCAGTAGCGGGGAAAAATGCAGTACTCGTTCCATATCTCAGGGAACCGAGGTTATGTTAGTAACCGAGTACGTTTTCAATTCATACTTGAAGTCAGAGGGTGCTCTTTGTGCATTTTTAGTCCACAAATTCATCTAAAAGAAGAAGAGGCTATTCCATGAATGGAGTTTCCAATTCATACTGCAGCTGGAGGGCGTTAAAGAAACAAAAACTCATCTAAAATTAATCTATAGAAGAAAAGAAAACAGGAACTAACTGCATGTTTTAACTGCATTTTTCTGTGATTAGTATTCACTAAGTTACAGTTCATTTTCTGAGAACTATCAGATTGGACTTTGTTCAGAGGGAGAGGAGAGATCACGCATTATGTTAGTTTTCTTTATTTTACAAAAAGCACAACATTTTGTTTTTACTCTGAGTGTATACAAATAAAAGTGTCACGGTGCACACAAGAACAAGATGGTAAGATCCAAGTGCAGCGATGTTTATTACAGGAAACTCCAAGCATGTAATCCAGAGCACAGGCAAAGGTTAAACTCCACAAAAACAGTCCAATACAGAAAGCCAGAGAAAACAAAAGTGCACGTAACAAAATACAACAAACCACAAACAAAGGCAGAAACAACAGAGACTAAATAGGCAGACACTAATGAAGAAACACAAAACAGCTGAGTGCAATGAATGGGATAATGAGTCCAGGGGTGAGTATGGGAATTGTAGTCCAAGGGGTGAAAACAAGAGTCCAGGATGGAGTGCCCTCTAGTGGCTGACTAGGGCACTCTCACTAGTGATCGTGACATTACCCCTCCTCAAAGGAGCGGCTACCAGACGCTCCACCAGAAAACAAAAAAGAAAAACACAAAAACTCAGGAGGGAGGTGGACAGGAGGAGGATCAGGGGGAGGGATGGTGGGCCAGGACCAGAGCCCCCAACCGAAGGCCAGGGGGGAGCCGGTGGAACGGACCACGGGGGCTCTAAGAGGGTCGGGGTCCTGGCTGAATGCCAGGGCGGCACTGGAGGAACTGACCAGGCGGGTTCCCTGGGGTCTGGAGTCCTGGCTGGTTGCCAGGGCGGCACTGGAGGAACTGACCAGGCGGGTTCCAGCGGTTCCAACGGCCTGGGCAGTGGCGGCAGGGCAGAAAGCCTGGGCGGCGGCGGCAGGACAGAAGGCTTGGATGATGGCGGCAGGACAGAAGATCTGGGCGGTGGCGGCAGGGCAGAAGGCTTGGACGGCGGCAGGGCAGTAGGCTTGGACGGCGGCGACAGAGCTGGCCAAGGGTGCTTCGTGGCCGTATCAGGGAGAGCGGCCAACTCGGTGACGGCCTCCGTGGCCGTATCAGGGAGAGCGGACAGCTCGGTGACGGCCTCCGTGGCCGTATCAGGGAGAGTGGACAGCTCGGTGACGGCCTCCGTGGCCGTATCAGGGAGAGCGGACAGCTCGGTGACGGCCTCCGTGGCCGTATCAAGGGGAGCGGACAGCTCGGTAACGGCCTCCGTGGCCGTATCAGGGAGAGTGGAGGACTCAGGGACGGCAGCGGGCTCGGACTGGAGCTGCTCAGGGACGGCCGCGTGTTCGGGCTGGGGCTGCTCTGGGACGGCCGCGTGCTCGGGCTGGGGCTGCTCTGGGACGGCAGCGTGCTCAGGCTGGGGCTGCTCTGGGACGGCAGCGTGCTCAGGCTGGGGCTGCTCTGGGACGGCAGCGTGCTCAGGCTGGGGCTGCTCTGGGACGGCAGCGTGCTCAGGCTGGGGCTGCTCTGGGACGGCAGCGTGCTCAGGCTGGGGCTGCTCTGGGACGGCAGCGTGCTCAGGCTGGGGCTGTTCTGAGAGCATCCTCCAGGCACGCAAGACCGCCAAAACATAGAACGTGAGGACAGCCCTCTTGGCCATCACCGGACTGATAGGGAGAGCATGCCGTGCTGGAGCAGGCTCTGTAGTAGACTCACTGGCTGGAGCGGACTCACTGGCTGGAGCGGACTCACTGGCTGGAGCGGACTCACTGACTGGAGCGGGCTCACTGACTGGAGCGGGCTCACTGACTGGAGCGGGCTCACTGACTGGAGCGGACTCACTGACTGGAGCGGACTCACTGACTGGAGCGGACTCTGAAGTGGACTCACTGACTGGAGCGGGCTCTGGAGTGGACTCACTGACTGAGGCGGGCTCTGGAGTGGACTCACTGACTGGAGCGGGCTCTGGAGTGGACTCACTGACTGGAGCGGGCTCTGGAGTGGACTCACTGACTGGAGCGGGCTCTGGAGTGGACTCACTGACTAGAGTGGACGCACTGACTGGAATGGGCTCTGGAGTGGACTCACTGACTGGAGCGGGCTCTGGAGTGGACTCAGTGACTGGAGTGGACTTACTGACTGGAACGGGCTCTGGAGTGGACTCACTGACTGGAGCGGGCTCTGGAGTGGACTCACTGACTGGAGCGGGCTCTGGAGTGGACTCACTGACTGGAGTGGACTCACTGACTGGAGCGGGCTCTGGGAAAGCCTCCAGACCTTGAGGGATGACTATAGCCTTCCTCCTCCTCCTCCTTTTACGAGTGTGAAGCGGAGACTCAGTGCCAACCTCCTCTGAGGCCTCAGGAGCGGATTCACGGGCTGGGACGCACTCATGGGCTGGAGCAGGCCTTGAAAAGGACACACGGGCTGGAGCGGACTTACGGACTGGAGTGGAGTCACGGGCTGGAGCGGGCTCTGGAGTGGACACCCGGGCTGGAGTGGCCTCACGGGCTGGAGCGGGTGCTGGAGGTAGTCGAATCGGCCCATTCCCACGCAGATGCAGGTAATTGGAGAAATTCCAAAAGTTTAACCCCTTTACCAGCTCCATCTCCCACTGCGGCAGAGGTTTATCCAGACATCCATTGAATATGTCCTTAAGGACCACATCAGGGAGACCATACCCCTCCGCCCACGACCAGAACTTCTGGACGAATGCCCGCACTCCCATTCTCCTCTGACAAAGAGCTGACAACAGGGCCTGAGCCTCCTCAGCCCCCACTGATGACCGGAGTCTCCTGCTGCTGGATCCTTGCATAGCGGTGGTTTGTTCTGTCACGGTGCACACAAGAACAAGATGGTAAGATCCAAGTGCAGCGATGTTTATTACAGGAAACTCCAAGCATGTAATCCAGAGCACAGGCAAAGGTTAAACTCCACAAAAACAGTCCAATACAGAAAGCCAGAGAAAACAAAAGTGCACGTAACAAAATACAACAAACCACAAACAAAGGCAGAAACAACAGAGACTAAATAGGCAGACACTAATGAAGAAACACAAAACAGCTGAGTGCAATGAATGGGATAATGAGTCCAGGGGTGAGTATGGGAATTGTAGTCCAAGGGGTGAAAACAAGAGTCCAGGATGGAGTGCCCTCTAGTGGCTGACTAGGGCACTCTCACTAGTGATCGTGACAAAAAGAAGATATTCTATAGTTTCAATTGATATATTACTTATGTCTCTATGACAAAAAATGATGGAGTATTTTAAGTCTGTTATGTTGCAATGTGAAAAAAAACCTGCAAAATGCGCCGGCGCGTTTTCAGACCTCAGAGTGTTAACAGGCCTCTCAGATGGCAAACCCCAACATTGTGAGTGCTGTGTTTAGCCACCTAGAGCTGGCTACCTGGCGGCTAGCCTTAAGAGGTTGCCCTGGAGGCTAGTCCCCGGGAGTATTGGGTTTGCTTCAGATTGCAGGCCTTAGCAGGCCTTTCTGAAGGTGAGTCCCCAGCAGTGTGGATATCTGGCATCCAACTATTGCTGGTTTTCAGTTTGTTAGCCTTGGCAGTTCGTTCTGAGAATTAGTAGGCCTCCCTGTGGGCGAGTCTAAGGTTGTAGGCTTTGGACATCTAGCTAGACTTGCTACCAGGTAGTTGGCCTTAGCAGGCTTCCCTGTGTATTAGAAGACCTCCCTGTGTGTGAGCCCCAGTGTTGCAGGCCCTAGACAGCTAGCTATCAGGCAGCAGGCATCAACAGGCCTCTCTGAGAGCCAGCCCCTAATAAGTGGGTGCATGGCAGCTAGCAATGGCTACAGTTAGCTAGTGAACATTTGCCATCCAGATGTTCGGCCTTAGTAGGCCCCTCTGAATGCGAATTTCCCACAGTATGGTTACTTCTCTGCCAGTCAAGACTCAATACCAGGTGGTTGGCCACTGTTGGCCTCCCTGATGCGAGTCCCCAGCAGCTGGGTATCGGTCAGCAAGGTCTTGTTATCAGGTGGTTGGCCTTTCTGGCCTCCCTGAGACCGCACGCTACTGCATGTTGCTGGCTTGGCTAACCTTATTTACCTCGTTTCTAGTCTATAGCCTGGTCGATCTGATAGGTCGAGCTGGTACTCTCCTCACCCTGAGGGTGGGCTTGAGTACTTAGCTTCCTAAGTCTGGTCAGTGGTTGAAGTTAGATCAGCTCTTAGGCTGTGAGCATTCCCCTCTCGAGGGTTCCTTTTTAGAGTGCACGGCCTCCTTAGCGCCTTGAAACATAGGTGCTTTGTAGATCCTAGGATCGAGCAGAGTAACTCCCCTCGCTTGCAAGGGTCGATAGCACTTTTCTGAGTTGGTCTAATGCCCTTTCAATATGGAGGCCACTTTGAGGCTTATAGCGGAGGCTTTGACCGCTGGGAGCGCTGTCATTGACAGCTCATTTGTGACCCGCAGGGTGAGTGGGTCTGGCGTTTTATGTGAAACTGTTTGATTCTGACAGTTGTCACAGCCATACGTTGGCATGCGCTCGCCTCAGCATGGCTGCGTGGGTGTATCATTCCCCTAGCGCTCTGACGCAGCATCTTGTTCCCTGTTCTCAGAGACGTTTTTAACATGCTATTTAACACCAGTCACTGGATATTTCACTTTGAAACCATTGTTAAATGTGATAGAAGCAATGCAATATAATTTTACAAAAATGTAATCACAAGGATGGATTTTTATGACATGACATTTCATGCAACTGCAATGGAGAAAAAAATATTGCTTATAGCACCTCTTGTGGATGTGTCACCTGAAAAGTGCAGCGACCCTACCCGGCAGCATATTTGAGGTTTTGCAGAAATTCACAGTCACACATTTTCAATGAACCATGATTATTATTCAATTTGGTCAAAATTATTTGTTCATGACAAACCCATACTTTGTAACTCATTGTTTCTTTCAGTCTGGTGTCAACAAGATGCTTCTTGTTCCTTTTTCTAGCCAGTGCAGCACATTTGCAGGTCACCTGGCTCATCTGCCCCTGAGCGCAATATAATGAAGAAAAGTGACCTAACAGCCCCAACACCTAAAAGTTTTGCAAAATTCCATAACCCACTGCACCCTTACCACAGTGGGGGAGGCTGTAACACAAAGAGCAAATAACATACCTGTGCCATGTTTAGTGAATTTTTGTTCAACCAGACTGGACTAATTCTATTCCTCATGTACCACTCAATGGCCTGGAGGTATGAAATCAGAAAAAGACAGACAAATGTATGGGGCTGGTGAGAGAGGAGCTAGAAAGGGACATAATTGGAGGTGAGAGCATTCTCACTTTTCTGCAATTTCTCCCAAAGAAGGACCACCACAGGCACTGCTCAATATGTTGTGGCACAGTGGAATAACTCTCACATGTTGATTCTGGATTCCTGCTGCACCTTGGGACATGCCACTCCTTTATTTATCTCTGACAGTCTGCGTTTGCTTGTAATAGAGGATTTGTGTAAGCACAGAGAGCAATTAAGAGGAAAGTTTTAGATTAAACATTTTTAGTCCAAGTGCATCCTGCAGGATAATTTAAATACATAAGCCAACCATTTTTTAATTTAATTTATTTATTTCCAAAGTTAAAAACAGTTGCCGCATTTCAGAGCTTTGGAAGCTTGTTGACAAACTGAATTAATGTAATATTTTGAATTTAAATTATTATATAACTTTTTTATTAAAGGTTAAATAAAAAAGGCAAAAAGACAAAAACATCATGTTACAACTGCTGGTGTGTTGGAGAGATGAGAGTAACACTGATATCCACAGTAATGGGTTTTACTCAATAAAGCAGGAGAAAGCATACAAGATACACACATTTAGCAAACTACATAACATTGAGAACAGACAAGGAGTGAAGGGAGTGAGTCCAATATATAGGGAGTGATGATGATAGAGTCCAGGTGCAGGTGATGAGTGATGATGAGGAGCTGACGAGGGAAGTGAGTGCAGGTGAAGAAACACGAGGATCATGGGAAATGGAGTTCTGGGGACAAGGGATCCGTGACACATCAGCCATTTTGTAACAATAAAAATGACCGGCAGTTGCCAGCCCCATATTTTTCCTGATGTGAGCCGTCAGCTTGTCCACTACAATTTGGAGTGGTTAAGGCCCAGGTATATATCATTTCCCAAGGAACCGCTCCGTCTCGCGCACAATTGAGTGCAAGCCTTTCAAAGATACTCTGCCCGTGAGCGCGGAAAGACTATAGTCACAAAAAATGCTGCCACTATTCAGAGAGTCAAAGCTAGTCCACAGTCTAGTAAACGTTTCTGAAAACACTGAACATTGGATGGTCCATGCATGTGGATTTGGATAAAACAGTTAATCGTTTGATGCCGTGCCTGAACACCGTTTATCCCTTCACAGTGGCGTAAAGCGGACGGTCATGCAGGGCTATTAAATGAATTTTATTAATTTAATTATTATAATTAATAACAATAAGAATAATATTCTTCTTATTATTGTTATGCTACTTTTATTATTAAAATAATATTGCAATTCATTTGGCACGCAATATCATAGCGCATCACCGCATAACCGATGCGCTGTGAGTGAGGATAGTAAAAGATTAGTTACTCCTCAAAAACAACTACTCCCTTAAAAAACAACTTGATTAACATACAGGGCCCTATAATACACCCGGCTCAATGCGACGCAAGGCGCAGCGCAAGTGTGTTTGCTAGTTTGCGTCCGGCGCCGTTCGCGTTTTCCCGGTCAGTGCCACGTCCTTAAATTAGTAAATGCATTTGCGCCAGTTAGTGCGCCCATGGGCGTGCTGGTCTAAAAAAGAGGTGTGTTCAGGCGCATTGCCGGCGCATTGCTATTTTAAGGAGCTGAAAATAGACTGCGCCATAGACCAACTCAAACCTAGTCTAAAGTCAATGGCGCAATATTTTTTTGTTAGGGCGTGTTGGTAGAAACTGCGCCTCTGGGCGCGTCCACAGTGCGCGTTGACTTTGCTTATTACACACAGGGATGCGCATCACACAAACATGCCAAATATTAAAAACAAAAGGATTACAGTGTAAAAGAATATTATTGTGTAGGCTACATAAATATAAAAATGTAATCATGAATAGTCATTGCGTGTATTAGAATTAGGCTACCTATTTTCAATTCAGCCTATTACTAGTTATAATGATGAACGAAATTGGCTAATTAATTGGACAATCGTGCCAATACACACATATATATTAACTGACTCATCGCGCGGAGCTATTTGAAATCCTGCATCCAACACAGATGACTGAAAGATTGACTGACCACTTAACAGGTAATTTAGGCAAAACATCACTCGTTGAACTCCTCAGCTGAATCGGTGTGTTTAATAAGTCAGTGTATTTTATAATGTTACGTATTTTCGAATTGTTCAGCCAAATGGAGTACCTGCTCGGCCAAACAATTGAAAGACGGAGGAGGCATAGGATCTACCGGCCGAGGTCCACATATCTGTCCCTGTCTGAGGTGGAGTGTCGCCAGAAGCTTCGCCTATCCCGCCAGGCAGTAACAGACCTTTGTCATCTTCTGGCAGATGATCTGCAGACAAATTCATATTGCCCATATGCACTCCCTGTTGCTGTTAAAATAACTGTTGCGCTAAATTTTTTTGCGAGTGGATCATTCCAACATCCTTTGAGCTCGATTGGAGGCATATCCCAACCTGCCGTAAATTCGGCAATACATGCAGTGACATCAAGCCTAGTCCGACATGCACACAAATTCATTAAATTCCCCATGACGCCTGCTACCCAAAATAGGGTTAAAGAGGAGTTTTTGACTAACTTTGGGTTCCCTGGAGTTTTGGGTGCGATAGATTGTACGCATGTGCAACTACGTGCCCCGTCAGAGAATGCTCAGGTTTACGTTAATCGTAAGGGAACCCATTCCATCAATATCCAGGTGATTTGCGATGCAACGTGTAAGGTTACACATGTATTCGCAAATTATCCTGGATCAAGCCATGACTCCTTTATTTTGGCCAACTCTGTCATTCCTGCAGTCTTCCAGGGTGACCCTTCCCTGGACGGGTGGCTGTTAGGGGACAATGGCTATCCATTAAAGACATGGCTGATTACACCTTATAATCATGCCTACAACAGTAAGGGAAGGTTTTTTTAATCGCAAACACGCGAACGCCTGAGCTGTCATCGAGAGGACGTTTGGCATGCTAAAAATGCGCTTTAGGTGTTTGGATAAGTCAGGGGGGACATTGCAGTACAGCCCTCAGAAGGTCGGAGCATTCTTTGTGGCGTGTTGTGTGTTGCATAACATTACCATACGCCATGGATGTCTCGTAGACATAAATGAGGACAGATTAGAGGACTTTAGAAGGCGTGAAAATGAACTGTATGTGCCGATGCCAATTAACCGAAACCATCAAGCAGCAGCACGGGCGAGGAGAGAGCAGCTGGCAGAAGAGCTGCTTCTAATGTAGCCTGGTAAGCTGAAATGTTTGCTAAAAGTTGATGTTTGCTAAATGTCCATGACATTTAATGAAAACCAAAGCTTTAATGAAAAAACAAATCCATTTCTATTAATAATAATAAACAACTATTTTATATTTTTCCTCTTCGGCCTCGCAGGCGGGAACCACCACGGCGGGACGGGCGACGGGATGATAAAGGAGCAGAGCGCAGCGTGGACATGGATCGGGTGGACAGAGAAGATCCGGTAGAAGGAGGAGTTATTGCAGGAGATGTTGCAGGTGTAATGCGCTCAACTGCATCAGCGAGCCTTCCCACACTGTCTGCGATGCGTCCGAGGGGCAGCAGCAACATCTCCAAGCGGCTCAAGCGAGTGTTCACCTGCCGCATACTCTGATTGAGTGTACCCATTACCCTCTCCAGCATATTAAAGCCGTTCTGCTGGAGTTTCAGGAATGGGTGGTCTTCGTGCCTGACGTTCTCGCGTCATGCTCTGGGTAGCCTCGCCTCTCCCCTCAAACTAGATGGTTGTTCCACCGTTTCTTCTCCATCCGAAACGGCCCCCTCCTCCTGCCTACTGGGTCCGGCCACACAATCTTCAGCCAGTGGAGCTGAATGTCATGTTTATATATTTTATGACTATTGTTAAATAAAATATTTTTGTGCTTGAAAGTTTTGTACATATTTTCACATTATCACTTCATTACCTTGGATGCCCACCTCTAAACCCCAAAACCCCCAAATGCTTTCAGCATTGAGGGTAGAGGCAGCGATGTCCTCCGCTGGCGTTAGGTCCGTGGTGGGTGTATGTGGCCCTCCTCCCGTGGCCACCTGCTGTTTTTTATTAGCAGCGAGCTTTTGTTTTCCCCGTCTCCTGACATCATTGTACCTTTTTCGGCATTGTAAAGCCGTTCTTCTGATGCCAGAAGACGAGGACACAATCACTGCTAATTCATCCCACGCCTTCTTCACCTCGGGAAGCTTTGGTGGATTCCTGCTTGTCCCGTAGATGATCTGCTCGCGCGCTTTAACTTCGCGCACAAGCAGATCGGTTTCTTCGCTTGAAAAGCGTTCAGCTTTTCCGCCAACAAATTCCGCCATGTAAATATCAATTCGCCTTGGCGCGAGCGCATCTCGCTCTTAAAGGGAATGGGAGATGACACTCTGATTGGTTTATTGAACATTACGCCCATTACTCATTAAGAGAATAGGGACAACCCATTTCAAAAATGCGCCCCGGCGCACGGACCGTTTTTCCGTCGTTAAAATAGCAAAAGGGGATTTGGACACGCCCTGAGTGCACCTGCGCCGTGCGCTTTACACTTTGGGTTTAGATCGTTAAAATAGGGCCCGAAATGTTTTCGTATATATTTTTTTTTCCTCATTATGGACCACAAGAGAAATATCAAGAAAATAAATGAATAGTCTCTAAGAGAATATGCACTGTTAATGCAGCAACAGATACCAAAAGCTCAGTCAGTTTTTACTTTAGTTTCTGTAGCAGCTGCGGCTCTGTATGGGCAGGTGGGGCAGAGCCTCACCAAAATATTCCTAAAATATAGGCCTACCTCTATGTACATTGAATTAATAATAAATTATAAATGTCTTCAGCATTCTGCAACAAATATTTTTCAGATTTTCTAGACTATTTTAAGTCGTAAAGTGAGTCCTAGCTCTACAGCGCCCCACAACTTTCCTAGGTAAATCTGTGGTGTAAAATGGAACTATGAGCACCCTCTCATAGAGAGCCATTGTGGCAGATTTCTAGCTGTACCGCTTATTTCCGCGTTAAACACACCTAACGTACACCTCACTCCAGACCAAGACAATATCAGTCCGCTTCAGATATGTGTCTGCATCAGGTCAGTAACTGTTTGGCATGTCTGTTCTTCCTATGTGGAAGAATCAAATCAAATTAATGAAAGTATAAACTCTTTAATTTAAACGTGCTAATGTTAATAGCTTTTATAGTTGTTCTGTTGTTTATGTTTGTTCTGAAAATAGACATGACTTTTTTCCTCATTCGAATTCCTACATAACTATTCTAAAACAATATTATAAAACAAAATTCAGAAGCAATAAATACTACAGTTCTAAGATTCTGTGTGTTTCTGTGTGTACTAAAGTCTGTCAGTCATTATTAGAGCGCCACCCTCAGGCTGAATAACGCAAGGACATTCGAATTCTACCAGAAGTGTGTCTGATGTGTTCAGCGATTAAAATATAAAGCTCTTAAAATGGTTATCATAAACTAATGCTTATTACCAGAATCTGCCCTACCTATATTTATGGCCAGAAGCCGCTACTGTTGTCTAGTCAGATTTCTTCACCTGCATAACTCTCACGCAAAGTTTGCAAATTGATTGTGTGATATCAACTGTCTCGCCTTCATGGTTTAAAATGGTAATATTTTCAATATTGTGACATGACATTTTTCTTTATCACCAGTTGCTCGCAAAACAATGGACACTGATTTAGATATCATCAAATTGATTGTGTGATTGCAAATTGATTGTGTGATATCAACTGGCTCGCCTTCATGGTTTAAAATGGTAATATTTTCAATATTGTGACATGACATTTTTCTTTATCACCAGCTCGCAAAACAATGGACACTGATTTAGATATCATCCGTGTCATTTCTGGGATAATAAAATTAAGTGAATTATTAAATAAATAAGTAAATAAACAACAAGCAAACTTAAACTTGTTTGCTTAAAACTTCAGCGAATAATTTGCTGATGCAGGTACAAAAAGATGTTTACCTGCAAAAAAAAAAAAAAATATATATATATATATATAATTTCTTGCCCCCCCTAACTCGAGAGTCAAATGTTGCCCATGGTAAGGAGTGTGACATTTCTGAAACACTCTTAAAGCATACGGAGACAGGAAGGAAACAAGGCATGTCTGAGAGACAGGAAGGAAACAAGGCATGTCTGAATACAATAACTGTGTCACATCCTGTCTACGGACATCCCTTTATCTGATAGTTTTTGACCTTATTCAGAGCAGCGCCATGACAGGTATGAAAAGTGAGGCTGTGAGGGATAGACTTACCATGTTTTTAATGGCATACACTGTAAAAATCTGTATAAAGCTCCTAGATCACTTATAATTTTCCACAGCTCATTGTGTCTGCAGTTTTTTGTTTACTGAAAGGTCTTGAAAATATATTTTTGCAGTGTTTCTTCAACAGAACAATTCAAAAACACATTAAATAATAGTACAACCCGCTGAAGAGATGTATGTCCATCCTTCACAGCCTCACTTTAATTCCTGTTAAAAATCAAAGATGGCATTGCTGTAAATAAGGGGCAAATTACAAACTGCGTTTCTGCACCCTTGAAGTGCACTTCGGGATGGAGATGCTATTTGTAGCGGCGTTCCAAACAAAAGTGAACAACTGAATCCTGTCATGAAAGGCCCTTCCACAAGTCCATTAGCGAATAGAACATGCAATGGTTACTTCAAGGAAGTCATTTTATAGTTTATGGTCATGAGATTCAGGGTGGCAAGTACTCACGATTCATTTTAGATTTGGCAGGGGAATTAGAGTTAAAATAATGCCTCAGGTTACAAACATAACCATGGTTCCCTGAGAAGGGGAACGAGACACTGCAAGCACACATCTAAACATGACATGTCATTAGGCCTAGAGCCCAAGACGTCACTATTGGTGCAACCGTAAGTATAAAAGGGTGCTAGTAGTCATCAACTTTTTTTGTCTGAAGGAGATGTGGGCAGGCATGCTCGAAGCATGGCAATGAGAAACAGTGCCTAGTTTC
This sequence comes from Chanodichthys erythropterus, assembly GCF_024489055.1. NCBI lineage: Eukaryota > Metazoa > Chordata > Actinopteri > Cypriniformes > Xenocyprididae > Chanodichthys > Chanodichthys erythropterus. The sequence goes on along the minus strand of NC_090233.1, from coordinate 6,630,371 downwards.
CCATTTTAGGGAACCATGGTTACATTTATAACGTAAGTCATTCCCTTTCAAGTGGTCACTTGCACTGTGCCTGGGAAGATACTATAGGGAACAAATACTAACTTCCCCATGCTGAGGGGAATGAATGCCCTATCGGCTGTGACTAAGCATCTGACTCCACAGGCTTAACTACCAGAGTCAGAGTTCTCTGTTCTACAGGTACGCACAAGCAGGGCACTCAGTGATGTTACCCTGAACATGGAAAGTCCCAGCTTTGCACCCCTCCTCCCTTCCCTGCAGGGTCAAGCGGTAAGGCTCAGCCCACAAGCAGAGCTCAAAGGTCTGGTACTCTCATTCCAATACCTTTAAGGGAATATGGCCAGGGACAGCAAATACAGATCCTGACCTGTCACCTCTGGGGGACCTAAGATAGCCAGTCTACCCCTAAGGTCCCCCAGGGAGGCTAACTTCGCTACCTCAGCAGAAAGTATTGGCGGTATGGTTCTGTTCCGGGCAAGAACTCCATGCGCATCCATGCAGCCTAGCATGGATAAGAGCAGGGAGAGCAGCAATAACCCCCACTAGGGTAAACAGCACAGAACCAACATATGCAGATATCGTTAATGTTAATAATTTAACATGTACACATATTTCAAGAATTAGCCTGATTCAGGGGAATCATAAGGCCAAATCCTGACTGACAAGAGGAGGTTCAGGTCCGTTCCAGTTACTTCTAAGTCTGAGTCAACTCATGTCATTCACGAATCAGTCACATCTGCTTCTGTTGTCCAAGTGCCAGATAAGTCTACCACAGTCATCTCTCAGTCAATCAAGTATGTTCTGAGTCTGTTGAATTAACCTCTGTTTTCCCAGTATCTGCCAAGAGTTTTCCTGTTATTCCTGTGCCAGTCAAATCAAGTGTTGTCACTTTTAAGTCTGTTCCTGTTACTTCAGAGTTTACAGAGTCAGTTTCATTCACTACTGAGTCATTGGAGATCACTGCTGTTCCACCTGCAGCTGCAGATACTACAGAGGCAGTCAAGCACACACCATCGACCCGTCGCAAGCGGAAGAAGAGAAAGGCCCATGTAGAGCAGTCTACTATCCTCCATTCTCAAGTCCCGAGTCCAGTGGTTCCTTAGGTTCAGTTAAATCAGTTTCTAAGCCACTTGCTAGTCATGTCATGCCCTCAGAGACAATTTCTGCCAGTCCTGTCATGTTCACAGAGACCTTTTCTTGTTGGTCAGTGTCTGCTGTTATGGTCAAGGAGGCCATTCCCAAGCTGCCTGTTGTCATTGCTGCAGAGGCCTTTTCTGAATGTCTTACAAGTCTTATGTCCACAGTAAATATTCCTCTCAGTCCTGTTGTGTCCATAGAGTATCCCGAGCCGTCTCCAGAGAGAACAGTTCCCGTGTTTGCTTCAGAGGAAGTTGTTCCTGAACCCGCTGCTGAGAAAGCTGTTCCCGAGCCCACTCCAGAAGGAGATGCAATTCCTTAGCCTACTCCAGAGAGAGCAGTCCCAGAGCTTGCTCCGGTGAGAGCAGTTCTCGAGCCTGCATCAGAGGAAATTGTTCCTGAGCCTACTGCAGAGAGAGTTATTCCCAAGCCAGTTGCTGAGAAGGCTGTCCCTGAGCCCACTTCAGTGGTAGATGCAGTCCCAGAGCCCGCTCCGGTGAGAGCAGTTCCCGAGTGTGCTTCAGAGGAAGTTTTTCCTGAGCTCGCTGCAGAGAGTACTGTTCCCAAGCCCGCTCCAGAGGAAGATGTAATTTTCTCTGCAATCACAGAGTCTGCTCCAGCTCCAGAAAGAGCATCCACAGTGGTGTCGTCTCCAGCCCCTGAGGACAATTTTGAATTTGTTTCAAAGTCTGATCCTGAAACCCTAAAGAGCACCCCAGAGTCTGTCTCTGAACAAGTTTCCAAGACATACACCTTTCCTGCAAGTTCAGTCCAGTGTTTCGTTGACTAAATATTTTCGTCATTATTTTCGTCACAAATATATTTTTGCGGACGAAAACTAAAAAAAGAAGTCACTGATGGAGACTAAAACTATGACTAAATTGATTGACATTATCGTCAACGAATAAAGGACGAGACGAAAATAGACTGTGACAAAAATCCAATCAGCAGACGGGAGAGATGCGAGGAATGAACAAAAGAACCAATCGGCAAAACGGAACAAGCGAGACTGCATGAGAAGAGAACCAATCAGAGCCTGACTTATTGAGACGTGAAGCGAAGGTATTCAGTCTTTGACTGAGCTCGCGGGAAGACGGCATTGGAAGAGATGATGTGTAAAAGAGCTACAAAATGTCCAAAGAAGGGGAGACTTGTGGGCTCACTTCACGTTTGACGACGAACAAAACAAAACGAAGTGTAAAGCATGCGGAGCGGTCATTCGTGGCAAGAACACAACCAATTTGAAGACATTTACAGACGAGCCACCCAGATATTTTCTCAAAGGTAAATTCACAACGATTTTCTTTTGTTTATTGAGCTAAACAAAATTGGAAGGCTGCAGTGCGTAGATGTTGTAGCATTAAATATTACGAACTGAAAAGTACTGTAAAATAGCCCCTTCTTCAAGTTAGATGAGAGCACCATACGAATACGTAAAATTATGCTACATACATTTGATTAATACTAATGTTTAGTATATTTCATAATGTTCTACTTGTTGACAATATCACAAATATTTCTAGATTAGTCATGTGAAACGTGACTGTTCACATCCTATCATTATACATACTAATCTAGCAATATTGTGGTATTTAAAACATACAATTTTGCTAGACAAATGAATACCTTATAAAATCTTGTTACTTTTTTATCCACCTAGCTGCCAACTTATTAAATATTTACTTTTTTCACTCTTTTATTTGCGTTTAGTGCTTTAATATTTACTGCTTGCGCAAATAAAGTGATTGCAATGAATAAATAATATAAACGTATTTAAACTATTTGCCTTTTTTTATGTCACAGCTACAGAATTCTCCTGATGAAGGCGGTGAACCAAGTGCAAAAAAGGTAAAAAAGTCCAATCAAAACATTGCAGAAGCACTGTTAGGTACTACAAAGTACAATAGCAATGCCAGAGAACAGCAAGTAAAAGAGGAGGCTATAGCAAAATGGATTGGACGTTCAGGGTTACCACTGACTACAGTAGAAGATGAGGACTTTATTCTCATGATAGAAACATTTGATAAGAAGCTGACAGTGCCAAAAAAACAAAAAAAAAACAAAGATAAACAATCTGATTGAAAAACACTATGAGGAAGAAATGACAAAGTTTAAGAAACAACTGTGTGGTGCTCGTAAAGTGTCAGTTGGAATTGATCTATGGACTAAAAAGGGACTGTCTGCATCATTCCTTGGCATAAGTTGTTGCTTTTTTGTGTTGAACAAAACAATCCAGAACACATCCTGCTCGCTCTTGAACAAGTTGCCCATCCACACACTGCCCAGTCCATTAAGGCCTGCGTGGATAAGTGCATGCAGTTCAGGCACTTCAAATGACAAAATTCTGACTGTAATAACGGACAATGGTAGCAATATGATAGCAGCATTTAAACACAGTACTCAAAAAGAAGAAGAGGCTAGCTCAGATGATCAAGAGGAGTCCCTCCGAGGTGAAAGTGATTCAGAGGAGGAGACTGAAGACCATCGGTAAGCCACTTTTATTCATAATTTCATTTGACAGTGAGTTAATGTATTACCTCATTTACCTGATATGTATTTACTTTCTTTTTGGTAGCTATCAAAACATGGAGATGGATATGGAAAGGATGCCATGTGTGGTTCACACGCTGCAGCTTGTGGTCCACATGCTAAACAAGGAAGCAAGTGTAAAGCGAATCCTTGACAAAGCACGATCAATTGTGAAGCTCTTTCGCAAGTCATCTGTTGCAACACAGAAGATTTTGGATAAGTGTGGCCTAATTGTTGTGAATGATTGTCCCATGAGCTGGTCAAGTACATATTACATGATTGCACAACTCCTCAAAGTTAAAGATCCTCTTTGCGAAATAGCGAATGAGATGGGTTGGGACAACTTACTCTCTAGTGAGTGGCAGAAGCTCAGCTCATTGCATGAACTCATGTTGCCTTTTGCCGAACACACACAGACTCTTCAAAGTGACACGATGTCTATGTCACTGATCATCCCTGCCCTTGCATAGCCACCTTACTGATTTTGAAGAAAACACAAAGCATCAGGATTTTACCACTCTAGCACGAAAAATGAAAGTCAATTTAAACCAGCGCTTTGCCTGGGTATTGGATCCATCAGATGAAAAGTTCTCTCCTCTTGTTGCAGCTGCTTTCTTTCTCAACCCTGCTGTGTGTGATACTCTCCTTGATGTGGCTGATGACAGTGTTCAGGAACTTTTTAAGCAGGCAGAGGGGTATGTGGTCCAGTGCACTCAGAGTCAAGAGACTCACCCTGATGATGATGTGGAGGAACTGAATGGACCAGAGCCTGACCCTGGACCACCATCCTCCTCCTCAAGGCAGCCAGTCTTCAGATTTCTGTCCAAATGCCGTGCAAAGCCTAAACCAAAGTCCTCCACATGTAGCATCAGGCAGCAACTAAGCAAGTATAAGGAGGAGCTCTCACAGCCCATTACTTGTGATTCAGGAATCCAGTTTTGGCTTGGGAAATGTGTCACTTTAGCACAAAGTGCTTTCTTGAAAATGAATAGAGGTAAATAAGTGTTAGCATTCTGTGGTTGAATTGCCAGCATTGTGGTAGCAAGAAGAAAATGTTGTTCAGTGCACTTTATATTCAAATTAAAAATGTTTGCACTTATTTTTCAGCTCAGCTGTAAGCTTTAAGGTCCTGGACCTAACTTTGTTTTTCTTTTATTGATGGTGAATTGGCAGCTAGTTATTGTTTACATTACCATAACAGTGTTTGTTGCTGCATAAAAGCTTTTGAATTGAAATAAAGACACAGTTGTGTTGAAATAAAGTTGAATTGTGTTTTATATATTTTGGTTAAGGTTGTTTCCTATACCAGCAGTAAAAAATTGTCTAGTAAATCCGTTATTGATTTTAGTCTTATTTTAGTCGACTAAAATACCAAACAATTTTAGTCAACTAAAATAAGACTAAAATTAAAACAAATCAGATGACTAAAACTTGACTAAAACTAAAAAGAATTATAGTCAAAAGACTAAGACTAACACTCAATTAAAATTTCTTGTCAAAATTAACACTGGTTCAGTCTTCACCCCAGAATCTGCCACTTTCACCATGCCCAGTTTGAGGCCTGGGACAATTAAGCCAATCCCTTATCCAAAGGTGCCTCCAGTAAAGTTCCCATCCCTTCCTTCCCACCCTCTGTGTTACCTGGTTGTAGTTCTCCTAAGCTGGCACCTCCCTGGGCAGCCTGGTCCGGTTCAAACCCCTCCCATCCCACTATTTGTGTTTAGTGGTTGCTATGGTTCTCCTAAGCCAGCACCACCCTGGTCAGCGACAAAATTTTTGCCCGGTTCTGTTCCCACCCGCCCCATTCCTCCCTTTGTGAACTGGAGTTTGCTACTGGTAGGGTCAAGGCCATTCTTCACGCTAGACCTTAATGTTTCCTATTACCATGCCCCCTTATTTAGTCATTGATTATTCCTCATTTGTCTGAGTGTTCTCACCTGTGCCTTATGTTCCTTGCTCCCTTTCTTGAGTCCCCATTAGTCTGAGTGTTGTCACCTGTTCCTCATGCACGGGCGGACTGGCCATCTGGCATACCGGGCACTTTCCCGGTGGGCCGGCTTGCTTTTGGGGGCCGACGGTCGCCGACTGCAAAACAAAAAATACAACAATGAAAGTGAAAGTGGTAGGCCTAGATCGGCAGCCCAATACTTTTTCAATAAGTAGTAAAGCAATACAAACGCAAACGGGCGTTTTAAGTTTAGAAACATTTTGAGTCACCCCTCCCTTGCCTCACAGTGGTTTGGTCCACCGCGCACGTCACTCGCTTGTGTGTAGATTATGTAAAGTAGAGTTCCAGTAAGTCGGCTGTCAAGGCTATTTTATTCAAAAACATCAGATGAAGTGATTATTTTCTCTTTAATGCTGACGGTGCTGAGTAATTGGTCATTACTAAAAACTTAAAAAATTCAAATACACACATAAAATAATGCCAAAATGCCTGTCTTGGCGAGTATTCATGTAAACACAGTCAGTTGTTTTAAACACACGTGTAACAATATAATGGATCAGCAGCCTAATATACCTGCTGCCAAATTATATATCAAATTATATCTACATGGCAGTTTTTCCCCATGATATCTATGTCCATATTGTGGCCATTGAAAATACTGAGTGGCTAGTAAGGAAAACCACTAGCCACAGTGGCTGGCGAGCACTGATGGCAATGCAATTAATCATACCATGCAACAACAACAACAAAAGATGATAATTGATGATTTTTTTTCCCCTATTTTAGCGATTATAATGTTACCTAGCTTGTTTACCATAGCTTGTTGGATATGTCACCCACACCAACAACAATTAACATTGTGATAATAATATGTAAACTGTAATAAGGCTAATAGATTTACTGTTGTGTGTTGGGTTATGCTCAGTGTGTATTCATCGTATTTTGGTGACTTGGTTGTAAACAACTTAAAAAAAAAAAATATATATATATATATATATATATATATATATATATATATATATATATATATATATATATAATGAAATTATATAATTAGTAATATATAACTATATAGTCATGAAATTATATTATATATATATATATATATATATATATATATATATATATATATATATATATATATATATATATAATAAAAAGCATAAGGACAGGTGGTATTTGTGATCTTATGTGGTGGTGGGCCGGTCTGGGCCAAAATGCCAGGGCCGATTTTTGGTCCCAGTCCATCCCTGTCCTCATGTGCTTTGCTCCCTTTATGTTTTATATCTGCCTTATCTTCTTTATCTTCCTTATCTAGTCTGTTTATTCTTTAACCAGATCTTTTGCCTAGCTTGACAGCGTGACAGCGTCTTTTAAGCAGTTTATCCCCCATAGTTTGTCTAGATCTCGTGGGGCTGCTGCCAGGGGCCAGCCCCACACAACAGCAGAAGGAGAGTGTTGCTTCTTGTATAGAAAATGTTCTTCGTGGTTCCCCTGCCGGCCAGCCTCTTCAGGGCACAGAAATTATTTCACCCATAACACTCAAGGTCAGTCTCGAGAGATTGATTCCCCTAGTGGAGTATGTAGAAGCTTGAAGGAACCTTCACAATATAGCTGTGTCCCAATTCAGGGGCTGCGCACTTCGAAGTGCATGAAAGGGGTGGGGTTTTGGAGTGGAGGGTTGCCAGGTCTGCGCAACAAAACCATACAAAAGTAGTGTAATCACAGCACAAGTGTAAAAGTATGCCAATCCCAGACGTGGCAACAATGAGCTGAGCGTCGTTACATGGCTAGCGGCTGTGTGACAGACATAGACAGTTGATGTTTGTGTTGCATTTTAAAGTTTTATGAATTTCTATTGGGTTTTGACACATTCACTGACGACGATGAAGGGACACTGGACCAAAATATGTATGGTTAAACTATGTAATGTTAGTTTTATATCGTCAGCAAGTTAACCTTGTTTTTATTTTATGTTAAATGAAATGTTAACTGTGTCAGTTGTTTTAACTAGAAGAAATTGCACTGACATTTGAAAATATACCTGCTGAGCATGACTATTTGTAACATGCAAGAATTTTAAAGCTATGATGACCAAGATATTTGAATGGACCATAGATCTGTTTTGTATGTTCAAATATTTCTGATTTTTATATATTTATATAATGCGCTCCACCAGCATCTCCCTTCTCAGCCGAATGAAAGTGTACACAAATATGTTTTGTTGTTTTATATACTGATAATTTAAAATGTTATGCTATTTTTCTGATGTTAAATCTAAGTTCTGTTGTATATAGTTGTAAAAGGTACTTTAATGTAGCTTTAGAACAATGTATTTCATGTAAAAACATTTAATTTACATGATGAAAAAAATATATAGGCCTACGTATAATTTTACATGTAAAATTACAAGTTGCATAAAAGAAATAAACAATGAACAGAACAATTCTCTTTTATTTACAAGTGAACATATTTATATATATATATATATATATATATATATATATATATATATATATATATATGATATATATGTAGAGAAATATATATATATATATGTAGAGAAATGACAAAATGACATTTAAAAAATATATATATATATATATATATATATATATATATATATATATATCAACCCATTTTAAGGGACTGGATTCGGTTCTTGAGAAAACGGGGGAAAAAGCTGCCTTTGAAGTGCGATTCACCGCGGCGCGAGGAGGGCTGACGTAATTCGAGAGCGACTTCAAGTGCACGCTCTCCGTTTCCCAGTGGAGTGAAGCATCGATCTCAAGACACTTCGAGGTCTACAATATCCCACAGTTCATTGCGCGCCAGTGACGACAGGAGTTCAGGTGTGAATTCAAATAAATGTAGCAATGCCCCGATTTCACCAATCAAACTGTAATATCCGTGATGTCCGAATCGTCAGTTTTTCATAAATGCAATGTTTGTCTCTGAGATGGAGTGCAGTTGAATAAAATCCTAAAGTTCTGTACTTTAAATTTAGACTTAAATACAGAGTAAATGTATAAATATGAATGAATATATTTTCCAAATCAACATTTCATTTAACATAAAAACAAACAAGGTTAACTTGCTAACGATATAAAACTAACATTACATAGTTTAACCATACATATTTTGGTCCAGTGTCCCATCGTCGTCGGCAGTGAAGCATGTCAAAACCCAATAGAAAGTAATAAAACTTTAAAATGCACACACAAATGTCAACTGTCAGCTGTCTGTCACACAGCCGCTAGCCATGTAACGACGCTCGGCTCATTGTTGCCAAGTCTGGGATTGGCATACTTTTACACTTGTGCTGTGATTACACTAATTTTGGGATGGTTTTGTTGCGCAGACCTGGCCACTCTCCACTCCAAAATCCCACCCCTTTCATGCACTCCGAAGTGTGTAGACCCTGAATTGGGACACAGCTTATATCTCAATGGGTCCTGCACTTCTCCCAGATCTTAAAGCCGGTACGCAATGCTCCTCCCACTCTCTTACTTCGTCGACAACAAAGCGACTGCAGGAGCGGCCTGTGGGCCTTTGGCCCCGGGACTGCCCTGCCCCCAACCATGTGCTTGACTAGGAGAGGGAGAACTTTTTCCCTCTAGAGTCAAATTAACAGCTCAAGTTGTTTCATATGTCTTCGACCAAAGCAGAAGGTATTGGTTACAACTCAGGACCGAATCATCAAGGATCCTTCCTTTAGCAGATCCGATGCTCCTCAGCCTAAAGGCATTTTGCAAGTTGTACATTTGGACATTTAATTTGTAAACCACCTGTGTCAGCCAAGGTGCTTTATTACTGAGGAAACTGATGGTTCTTTTCCAGATTGTCTTTGATTTTTTTCCCATAGCTCCATTTCCGGTCCCACTTCCGGTTCAACTCTGTCATTGTTCATTTTTACCTACGTATGTGTCCTGCGTGTATGTTATGTGTTTGTTAGTTTAGTTATGTGTTTGTGAGTTAGTTAATAAAGTTTGTGCACAATACATGTTTGGTTGTGACTCCGTCTGCCAATAAATTGCCTCTTAAATTATTTTGATCTTGACTACATGCTTTCAGTAGTACTGTACAATAAGAATGTTGTTTTCCATAGCACGGAAATGAACATTTCTTAGAATTAATAAACAATTAACAATGAGTGTTCACTGGACAAACAGGTTAATTGATTGTAATATTAATTTTAATGTAGCTACATCAAGTTAATCAGATTAACTGATTCACATCTTCATATTTAATCATAATTAATAATCATAATGAATTATTAATTATTATTAATATTACCCCTTTGAGTTGATTCGCTACAGGGGTTTATGTGCATAGGTCCTCCGGCTGGAGGAAGTCGGATCAGCTTCTTATGTGCTTTGTGTCACTTAAGAAGGGTTTCTCTGCCTCTAAGCAGATGATTAGTAGGTGGATTGTGGAGGCTATTTCTGCAGCTCATGAGGCATGTGATTTGCCTTCGCCTCTCCTGATCAAAGCCCACTCAACTAGAGGAGTGGCTTCCTCCAAAGCCCTTTTATCAGGGGTTTCCCTTCAAGAGGTCTGTGATGGTGCAGGCTGGGCCTCCCCTCACACTTTCATAAGATATTACAACCTGGATCTGCCCTCCACACTGGGTGCTCAAGTTCTCACATCCTGAGTTGTGTCTGACAAGCTTCACACCAGGGCAGTCTCTTTTGTGTGGCGCAGTGGGTATTTCATTCCACAAAGTGTCGTTCCGCAAAGTGTTGTTCCGATGCAGAGCGATTTCCCCCAAAAGGGAATGTCTCAGATTGTGTCTGTAACCCTTGCTCCCTTAGAAGGGAACGAGACACTATGTCCCTTTGCCACACCTCCTGAGTGCCTGAGAACAACTTGCTTCGACCTATCAAATTCTGACACTGTTGTGTGCCAGCTTACCTTTGTAGCTTCCGGTACGCCAGCACGTGATGTCACCACGCAACACCAATCAAGATTGGACTAGTTCAATGCATACTTCTGATGCTGTCATGCTAGAGGCATTCCCCAAAGTGTTGTTCTGATGCAGTATCTTGTTCCCTTCTCAGGGAACAAGGGTTACAGATGTAACCTGAGACTTTTTCGCCATCAGCCTTGTCTTGTTGTGTCTTGTCCTGTTTGCTGTGTCTCTGATCTCTCCTAGTCCTGTCCAGCAAGCTGAGGTTTCCTGGTTGCTCTCTCTGTTTGCCAAGTAGCAAGACCTGTGCATTACCCGTGAGACCACAAGTGTCTATCCTCTAGAGCTGTGTGTTCCCGCCTGGGCTACACTGTTTCTCTCCGGTCTTGCACTGACTTACTTTCTCTGCTCCCCAACTTACTGTCATCCTGGGTTGGACTCACTCCACACTGTGGACTCACAGCAGCCACACTCTCTCAGCCTGCCTGTCATCGTGCCTCATCCCTACCTACTGTTTGGATTGTGTTCACCTCCTCACCACCTCATCTTGTCTTATAATTGTCTTGTCTAATAAACCTGTCAACACTTATCCTGCTTTTGATTCTTCCCTCACAAATTCCTTGACAATAGCGCTGTATGACTGATGATCTGCTTTTGTTTAATTTTTCCTTTTTTATCCAAATTATTCACAAATTTGTTATAGCATGAAATATCTGATATTCCGATTGTCAAATATGTGCAAGTGGATGTTTTGTTGTTTAAACACCTTTATAACGATTGCGTTATTTGATCTATATGTGCGATGTGCACTGACATGTTTGTTTGTTCCGCAGTTCAGAGAATTGGATCTGTTGGATTTACAACGCGCAAATTCATCCACTTCCCCTGAAATACATGAAAGTAAGTGAGCCGGTGAACTGGGAGAAGAACAGAGTAAACTTTAAAGTTACTTACACAATGTTTATCTAATATGAATAAGACGTGTCATCTAATTATAATGGAAAGGATTGTTATTGCTGCTTCAATAGACATCAGTGTGTATTTTACAAACTCTAAATGTATTGTTTTGTTACTGCTCATATGTATTTAAATGTCTGAAACCTAAACATTATGTGGTTGAAAACACTGCATATTTGTGATATATGAAAAGTGCTGAGTGCAGCTGTCTCTGGCTTGTGCGAAAGCCCATTTGAATTTGGCAATTGATCACATGATGCACTGAACATTCTAATCACACTTGTGGTTATATGCTCCAAGGACCGACCAAGACTGATCACACCAGTGTGATCATATGCGTCAAAGGGTTAAGGCAGAGGTCTCAAACTCAAATTGGCTGGGGGCCCCTGCTGTGATTGACACCTCATAGGAGGGCCATTTTAACTTTCAAGTACAAGAAAGCGCAACATTTCTGAAAATTTACTTTCCTTTGCATTATTTCTCATTTAATTCAAATTTCATTAGGCCTACTAAAATATTTTGCCATACTTAAAAAATGTAAACAGCAGTGTCTCTTTCATTGTTACATAAAGGATTAGTTTTTAACAGTTGCAAATATTTTTTGCAGTGCAAATATTTTCCCTTACTTTATTTTAGCTTAAATAACATCAAAATCTTGCACTGAACAACACTGTACTGAACAAATGCAATCCCTGAATACATTTGTACACTATTCTATTTCTTGCCAGACACCTGGCAGCGCTTCTGCTCACACAGCTGAGCCACATTTGTCCAAAATGCCATTTGAGCATCGGTAACGTTTATTGGTAGCATCAGACGCGCTTTGGTGGTTTAAATTGATGCTCGTGACTTGCGTGAGTGTTTTTACTGTAATTTAGGCAAGTGCGCTCAAAATAGAAGCGACTTGGTCATGACGCATGCGGCACACTCGTATTTCCAGACTTGCCTATGCCACGCCGAGATGAAAACATCTCAACTTTTCAAAATGCCACAAGCGCACCGCAGGTCATGTGACAAGGACCAACTGATGAGCTTCGGCCTTTCTGTAACAACACCGAAAGCTCAACCAAACAGTTGATCTTAGCTGTACAGGGTGGGTTTTTATTTCTTATCTCCATAAATATATCTAGTAGTAGACCTAATGCAAGGACTAGAAATCATTTTTTCTTTTGCTGAAACTTCCTCGTCATCCTTGAGAGCGCAGCTCATGGTTACATAGCAACGACAGACGCGCTTTGGCAAAGCGGCGCAGCTGTTTACGTGACACAATATGTGAATGGCCCCTTAGAATGGCGACTTTTTCTTTGCATATCAGACAGGTAGCAACTAGAGAATAATAATAATAAAAATTTTGCAGGCCGGATTATGTTTTCATTCATTTGGGTGAAATGCCACTTCCTGTCAGGTTCCAGAGATCGAAACAGCTAGTCTCAGGGACTGGAGGGCCCTGCTCTAAGAACCACCTATGGGGAGGGTGCAACTCTCTCAACCTAAAGTAAACTTGGCAAAAAAAGGGACCATCTGCTTAGTCGCCCCCAACATCTGGGAGGTGTTGCAACAATGTAAAATATGTGAAAAATAAGGTTGGTCTTTTTTTTAACATTCAAACATGAAAACCTATTCAGGCAGTGCCAAAAACACAATCTTTGTAAGATTTTGTAAAAAGGCATAATAGGTAATTTTGAACTTTCAAAACATTTCTCTATTTCATTTGACCATATGAAATGTCATTCTATGATTCAATCAATGGTGTGAGTTTGGTTTAATGAACAATGGAAGATTTGGAGAGGAAAGGGTGGTAGGAGTGTTTGGGGAATGTGTTTGGAAACATTCATATGAATGATCTGTGTATCTGTGTCTGTCCTCTGAAAATGTAATCTGATCTGTTTGCAGTGCAATTCTCAAAGCTTGCCATGTTATAATGTGACTACATCATTTAATTTTCTCTTTTTCCAGACTCAATTTCTGTTCAGATTAATACATAAAAAATCACTGTGCATAAATGCATGTTTATTTTACTGAGATTGTTTGGGGAATCTGGTGCTCTCTCAGGATTCACTATGTCAGTTAAATTAGACAGTAAATTTAGATATTTGGTGTTATGAGCACTTCTGGCCCTGTGGATTTTAGAAGACAAACTCTCTAAAAAAAAAAAAAAAAAACACCACATTCTCACTGGTTTATTTAATTTGTCTGCTTAAAATGTCCAGCACTGGACATACATGCATAGATAATTCTGTCATTTTTGTCTGTTTTCGTCCTGAGCTATCACAAATTAATGTAATTTCCACCGTACCTCAAATTATTACCACACCATTTCAACTATTCCTCAAACTATCCCCCCTCCTTCCCTCCAAATAATATATACAGTATATGTCACAGTTCCCTTGTCTCCTGAAATCCATTATCCATGATCCTCCTGTTTCCACACTGGCACTCACTTCCCTCATCATCTCCCCATCAGCACTCATCACCTGCACCTGGACAGGGACTGACTATTAGGTCCATATCAATAAATTCCTACTCTTAACATAACCTCTATTTCAGGTGATTTTTCAGAAGGCAATAACTGAATCACCTTGATGCGCTAATCTTAAGAGCAAATGTGCTCACACCCTGGATCTCTAACTCTTATCATTTGAACCTTTGCTGAACTCAAACACTGAATAAAACATTAAAACACATTGGTCCTGTGTGTGTTTATAGCTAGTGCAAGCATAAATTACACCGGACAACATTAGCAGTGTTTCTCCTAATGCTGCACTCGCAGACCTTGTGATATACAAACAGTTAACATCGGAACTTGCTGCAGGTGCTACACATCACGTGAAACTGTACAGGCACATTCAGGTCACATTCCCATAGGTTGTTCCTTGGAATTTCCCTGGGTTCTCTTTCTCTCTCTCTCTCTCTCTCTCTCTCTCTCTCTCTCTCTCTCTCTCTCTCTCTCTATATATATATATATATATATATATATATATATATATATATATATATATAAAATACTAATACTAATTCCCTAAACAAGCTTTCAAAGGTAAATCCTCTTGGGGAATGGACTATTTAACGTACTATCATTTAAGGGATCCTTTCAACATGGAATTCATTTAAGACCAAATATATCTGTAAGATATTTAGGTTGTTGTACAGTTTAACCTGACTGTCAATGATAGTTTACATAATATGTATGAACATTCATCACTGAATGGGGAAAAAAAGATGAATAACTCAACTTTCTTTTATTCCAAAAGCAGTTGTAAAGATAAAGATTAAAGCATAAATTCAATAACACTGCCATAACAGAAATGAATATGGCTCTCATAAATGACAAGCATTTGGAAAGTTGTTTAGTCCAACTTTAACTACAGCCTTAAATTTTAGATTTTCCCATTTTGTTAGGTGACAGAGTAGAATTGGTTTTGGCAAAACATTTTGAAATGGATTTCTCAACGTAATGTTTATTGAATAAATAAAAAATTATTTGGAACTTTTATCTAGTTTAAAGCCACATTTCATGTTATGCTTTTTCAGACTGTTTCTTACATGATAATTAATAATATAAGTATTAATGAATGTCTTTAAGATGTAATAATCTGACTAAAGTCATTGTGTTTTGCCCTTTGCAATACATTTTTATTTCCGTAATGTAATACTTTCAAGTGAAACAAGATATTTAATTAGAATAAATGTTTCTTATGTAGGTTATTCAGTTTTGATTTAAGATTGCAAAGGCATTTCTTTCTTGAAATAAAATGCACAGATGAATTACTCACAATAAGACTAGGAACATTTATAAATTAAATAAGAGTCAGCAGTTGTGATAGTGCATTGGGTTGCCACTTGATCCAATTTAAAATTGGGGTCATGAAGCAAAACCAGTTGAGAACCACTGATCTATGTGACAGTCCCGGTGAATTCTCCATCCAAGGAAAGCAAACCCATTAAAGGAATATCACAGAATAGGAATTTCCTAGAAAATTTCATTCCATGAATCAAAGTCAAATAAATAGATTTAATCTCAATCTCTGTGGAATTCATACATTATAGAACCGAAGCAGCAAGG
Organism: Chanodichthys erythropterus; assembly: GCF_024489055.1. Classification (NCBI taxonomy): domain Eukaryota; kingdom Metazoa; phylum Chordata; class Actinopteri; order Cypriniformes; family Xenocyprididae; genus Chanodichthys; species Chanodichthys erythropterus. Next base: position 6,614,810 of record NC_090233.1, on the reverse strand, counting down.
AGCTCAGCTTTCTGCTTGAGTCAATGAAAACCTAATAGTTATTCAAACAGACATGCTACAGCCTTTTCCCAATAAATGGACCAGTCTTGGTCAATTATTCTTTGATTTCTCTGCCTTCATTGCATGAAATGGTGTTGTCTGGACCTGTGAAAGGCAAAACAAAATTATGTTTGTTGTCATTTGGAAAAGAGTTTCTTTCCAAAATAGTTGGGGGAATTTTAAAATGATTACAGTACTGTACAGTTGACCTTTAGTGAAAGAACTGAAAACAGAGAAAGACCAATTGTGTGATGTATTATACTTATAAATGATAAATGATTTGTCTTTAGTGTCATTCATTGTAAACAACTATGCACAAGAGTCATTAATCAGGAAAGCAAATGTGAGCTGGCCACAATTAAAATGGCACTTCTTTTTTTTGAACAAGAACAACTTCAGTCAACAATCATGTTTATACAGTGACATGTTTTTGTTTTTACCCCTTACCATAGCTTTCCACTATATTCTTGAATTAAAAGCTAATGCTACTATTTACTCTTCCATCCTCTTTGTCATCCTTTGCAGACAAACCCATGACAGATGTGTGTCTGATTTGACAAAGTATTTCTCTTTTCATAATACATTTTCAGTGAGGGTGAGAAAAGACCCCACGTTTTCGTATAGGGGAGACTGGGGGCAAATGTGACAGGGGGCAATTGTAACATCTTAAATTACACCAATCAGAAATGAGACAGAACCATGAAACTCATTTTGCATGTGCTCTCTGGAGAACCCTCTCTGCATGCCAAAGGACAATCTTCTAAATCATACTAAAGTTTTTCTACAAAAAAAATTATTGAGGAATAATTTTTTTTTTTTTTTTTCATCTACAGTATTTCCCTCATACTGTCTTAACCATTAATGTCTATGAAATTAAATCTGTCTTGTTTTGATGACATTTTCTGTTGTCTAACATTTGATATCTTTGTCAAACAATTAGCCTTGTTGTTTCTAGGTAGCAGGGTAGCCTGTCACGAGGTGGTACACTCGGGGACAATTGTAACACTGCATTACAATTGCCCCCCCCACACCATCAAAATAGTATCCTGCTTGGTAAGGACATCAAAATAGATTGATAGATTATAATAATTTAAGCAAAGTGTTTTTGCCTCTCAATCTGGGGATCCATTTTACTGAGTTGGCCCTGTACACTCTCTGTTCACAGCCTAGGTTCAGACCAAGGAAAACAGCAAGGGGAGTTAATTAATTGTTCTAGATAATATGGATGTAATGGATATTGAATAGTTTAAACTATATCTATATTCTTTGGAGTTGGTATTGATATTTTTATGAAGGTATTACATGTGTTGTTACTTTTGACCCGTATGCTCTTACAGTTGCCCCCGCATTTGACTTTCAATGTTTCAATCAATATTATGACTAACATTGCTTGTACAAACATTTGCTGACTGTTAACAAGTAGAACACAGATACAAGTTACTGACATAAAAATTGTATCCAAATATTTCAAAAGTTACAATTGCCCCTGGTCTCCCCCTTCAACTCATGATGTCTTAAAGCTCTGAACATCACATTCATGACATGCAATATTTAACATGAGTTCTGTCCATTCATCATGTATAGGCAGGAACACACCAAACCGATGCTGACAAACTAGTGGCGACGAAAGCAGACTGCGGGGTTGGCTCATGTCGGCAGCATCTGGGTTCAAAGTTGGCCTGACACACCAAACCAACGCTCGACAGCCGACGGCCAAGTAGCGAGTCCGTCCTGCGCCTGCGTAAAATTAAATGCCTTTCCGTACCAGCAGGTGGCAGTAGCTGAACAGCCAATCAGAATGATCAAATGGCCCGACGAGCTCCGATGGCAATTCAAATGTCAAATTGGCCGAAGAAAAAGCAGATGAGGACCAACTTCTGCCCGACGGCCGACCATCGGCTCAGTTTGTTGCTGCCTTAAGGAAGGCATGTCTGACTTTCAATGTCTCAGAATGACTCAACATCCAAAAACCATAGCTAAACGGCACCATAGCATCTGTTGCCGAAGCATATGCACATCTTCCAGTCTAATACCAACATGCTCAGTGCAGGGTTCTTGTAACGACAGATTAAAAATCTTAACAAATTGTACAATTTTCTCCAACAATTCCTCCACTTTGTCACATTCATATAACATATGAACCATAGTTCCTGTATCCTTGTTACACCGCCAACATAGCGCATTATTTCCCTTCGGTTAGCTGAAGGGGAATCAGAAGGCCAAGTCCAGAGTAGACGAGAGGAGGAGCTGGGGATGGAGGAGGGTAATTAGCTCCTGAACAATGCTATAATCTGCTGATAATACTGATGACCTTATATATGGATGCTGTGATAGGCCATCGTATTCCTATAGATAGACGTAGATCAGCTGAGAGTTAGCTGATGTGAGCTTGACTGACGTGACCTGCCAGAACTAACACTACGCTTGATTTTATCCAGTCCAGTAGCATCTGTTAAAAAAATTGATAGGTAATCAGTTGGGATTGGATTTCATGAACAGTATTATGCCATTTTTTTATATGTCCTGCTTCCACATCATTGATCATCCCCACTAGTTGTCTTTCCCATGCCACTTTAAGCCTGTTTAACTTAGGTTCTTAGGTAAATTAGGTTCTCATTCAGTCGGTCACATTCGACGTACGAGAGGAATCTCGCTAGAGAGACCAATCTGCTTCGAGTGTAACTAAACGAGCCAGTGCACATTGGCATGCAACCATATGCAGCACTTGCTCTCCTCGCAGCACCGGTATTTAATAAATAGCAGGTGCATTGCATCTTAAGCTTTTCGCTTCGGAGCCGAACGGTGTATGTCTCTGTTTCTCTGCAAGCAAGTGTCTGTGACGAGTCTTCAGAACGAACTTCTCTATCTCATTGCAGGCATACAGCACAGCAGCGGGGTCGAGTCCTCTTTTTTTATCTCTCTTTTGTGTTTGTGTTTGTTTTTGCCTTTTGAGAAAAAAGCTGATTTTTCAGCTTGAAAAGGGCTGTTCTCACGGCCAGTATGGTGCGCTTTGAGCGCTCAACAGCCAGCAGTACCCAAATTTTCAAAGAAAGAGCTGTTTCCTTCATCTCTGGGTCCAAAGAGGGCTCGGAGAGTAGTGGAGGAGAAAAACCTCTCCACTCTCATCCCTCTCTTCTATCGCCAGTGGGCAGCAGCACGCGGTTCCGGAAGGCAACTAAAGCCTCTCCTGCACCCTCTGTCCAACCATGGAACCAGGTAGGTGTTGCACAGCACACTCTGACCCTGCTACGGGCCGCCTCGCAAAGAGAGCCTCCCGAGCCGCGTCCCTGCATTCCACCTTACTGCCCCACCTATGGTCCCTTTGATCCCGCTTGTATAGTCTTTGTGTGCCTGGTTAGAGCTCCCCAGTCCGTCTCGCTGGCTCATTCCTACTGTCAAAGGACGCAATAGAGCCGGTCCCTCCAACCGATTTGAGGTCAGGGTTCTGTAGTCCCTACTTCATTTTACCCAGGAAAAGCGGTGGGTTACGACCGATCTTGGACCTGTGAGTTTTGAATTGGAGCCTCCACAAGCTACCATTCAAAATGCTCTCGCAGAAACACATTTTCGAGTGCATCCGTCCCCAAGATTAGTTTGCAGCGACCGACATGAAGGACGCATACTTTCATGTCTCGATTCTCCCTCGACACAGGCCATTCCTGCGCTTTGCGTTCAAGGGGTGAGAATATCAGAACAAGGTCAAACCCCTTTGGGCTGGCCCTGTCTCCCCGCATTTTCACAAAATTCATGGAGGGAGCCCTTGTTCCCATGAGAGAACAGGGTGTTTGCATCCTCAACTATCTCGACAACTGGCTTATTCTAGCTCAGTTTCGGGATCAGTTGTGTAAACACAGGGACATGATGCTCAGTCACCTCAGCCAGTTGGGCCTTCAGGTCAATTGGGAAAAGAGCAAACTCTCCCCTGTGCAGAAGATCTCTTTTCTCGCTATGGAGTTAGATTCGGTCAAACAGACAGCACGCCTCGCAGAGGAACGTGTTCAGTCATTGTTGAACTCCTTGAATATGTTCAAAGGCAGGACAGCAGTCCCACTGAAATTCTTTCAGAGGCTCCTGGGACATATGGTAGCCGCAGCGGCAGTAACCCCGCTCGGTTTGCTTCATATGAGACCGCTTCAGCACTGGCTTCATGGCCGAGTTCCGAGATGGGGGTGGCAACGCAGCATGTTCCAAGTGGCAATCACTCCAGAATGCCGACAAGCCTTCAGCCCATGGTTGGACCCCTTGTTTCTTCGGGCAGGAGTGCACCTAGAGCTGGTCCGACGTACGTCTCCGTTCCCTCCTTCAGGGAATAAGGGTTACCTATGTAACCAAGATGTTTTTTTTGTGTCTCTAATATAGAATAGAAAGCATAGAAAGCTGAGATGCTTCATAGATGCTTTATATCTGTTGGTGGGTCAGGACCATTTTTAAGAGTTACAATAAGACAATGTCTTATTTGGAGATATTTTGAAAATTGATTCATTCGACAAGTTGTATGTTTGTAAGTTCTTTTTCAGTATGCAACCATGAGCTTTGTTGAGTGCCACATTGTTTTTATCCAGCTGCGAGAGCGAGAAAGACCAATGATTCCAGTCAATTCTGGGAAGAGAGAGACTACCTGAGCCATTAGCTGAGTAGAATTTGGTACGATTAAAAAGGGGTCTCTTTCCCTGCTAGATGAAGGATTCTAGTCATTTATTGTATCCTTTAAGAAGTGATAATGGCGATGCAGGGGAGTATGATAAATAATTAATTTTGTGTACAATTATCATTTTAACTAGACTAATTCAACCCAGAATAGACAATGTAAGTTTACTTCAGTTCTGTAACAAATTTTTGATATTCTGAATAACTGGTTGAAAGTTAATCTGCATTACTTTCTCCAATCCTAGCACAGGATAATCCATGCCTGATGAGACCCATTTAAATGGCCAATGCACCTGTTATCATATGGAAGTTTTGAGATAAGGGCATGACTTCAGACTTAAGATCTGGGAGAAACAGATCATACATACAGTGCTCAGCGTAAATGAGTACACCCCCTTTGAAAAGTAACATTTTAAACAATATCTCCATGAACACAAAAACAATTTCCAAAATGTTGACAAGACTAAGTTTCTATATAACATCTGTTTAACTTATAACATGAACGTAAGGTTAATAATATAACTTAGAGAACAAAATTTTCTGTTTACTTATATAAGGGTGATGCAAAAATGAGTACACCCTTACTGAAAGTCTCTGGAGCAAAGCAAAATTTTAGACTACAAATGTCTAATTTAACAAGAATTCAACCACAGGTGAGTCTAATTATTCATTACACAGAGTTATATTATATTTATTATATTTTTATTATATTTTATTATATTTATTATTATTATATTTACAGAATATAAAAGCGTGTTAAAACACCTTCCCATTTCACGCTGTCAGCAATGACACCACATGGAAGAGAATGTCACAAGACCTGAGAAAGAAAATAATTCCTTTACACAAGAAAGGTGAAGGCTACAAGAAGGTCAGCAAAGCTGTACTTATCAGTCAGAATACTGTAGAAAACTGTACAAAAGTGGCACAGAAATTTAAAAAAGATGGAACTGCAACCATCTCACAGAGATGTCCAAGTTGTCCATGGAAGTTAACACCTCGACAGGAGCGTCTTCTGATGTGAAGGGTTGAAGAAAATCAGCATGCAAGTTCACTGCAGTTATCTAGAAAGCCAAACTGGGGTGACTATTTCCCATGACACAATACGGCGTACACTGCAGAGGAATGGCATGCATGGGTGCCGTCCATGAAAGAAGCCTCTCCTAAAGCCCAGGCACAAAAAAGCCTGCCTAGAGTTGGCCAGGGCCCATGCTGACAAAGATGAAGACTACTGGGACTCTACACTCTGGAGTGATGAGACCAAGATAAATGTTTTTGGAACTGATGGCTTCAAAACTGTATGGCGTCGCAAAGGTGAGAAATACAAAGAAAAATGCATGACGCCTACAGTGAAACTTGCTACTGTGAAAGCTGCTACAGTTATTCATGTACGCTATATTGTACAGCAGCAGCATGTCTTACTTGCTCACAGCAGCGGGTCGTGTATGTATTGGCAGCAGCAAGTCCCATACTAGCTCTGCAGCAGCAGCAGCAATAATCAGCATCAGCAATTAAGCAGCAGCAGTAGCGTTGCAGATCTATTCCGCCAAGACCAAATATATCTACATTGTCATATCCATTCCATACCAAACACTCAGAGAGTTGTCATGACAGAACTATATATGTACCAGGAAAGTACATGTACTGTAAAATAAAGTGCTACCCTAAAAGGGTATTAATTTCCCTCCAATCTGTAGTCAGTTTATTTTTATCATCAAAAACCGAATTAAGTTTTGAGTACTAAGCTGTTTGACCCTATGTGCTAAATATTTGTTCATAACAATTTTGCTTTGTGCAAAATACAGCAAATTCAGCTTTTTTTCTGTCTTATGCCATTTAGTTCTAATTTCAAACTGTTCAATTTAATACAGGGTCTGGGTGATTGAAGTGTCGTTTTTTTCAGGATCCTAATCTGGATAGTTTAGATTACAAGCAGACTGAAACTTGACTCACTGTTTTGAAATTAGAATATAATCAATCCTTGAGTATGATCCATTAGGATGGAGGAAGAATGTAAAATCTCAAGAATGAAAAGTAGGCCACATTCATCCACGAATGTGTACATTACAGGTGTGGCCTGTTTGTGGCTTGATTTATCAAGCTGTGCATTTCTAACTTGGTTGAAATCACCACCAAGTATTATATTGTGATTACCAATATCTCTAATAATATTGCAAATTTCGTTAAATAAGTCAGGAGATATCACATTGGGGGCATAAACATTCATGGCAAGTTTCTGTCCTTCTAAGCTAGAATCCAGAGCTATCCATCTGCCTTCCTGGGTAGAGTTTCCCAAAAGCTTTGTAAGCCTAAGTTGATCATAGAACCATTGCCGCCAATAGTGCTAAAGTCTAAACCCTTCTTAAAATAGTGACACCCCTATTCCTAGTATTGAATGTACTTAAGTATAATTGATCAATCCACACCCTTTTGAATTTCTCAGATTTCTCAACACTACTGTACTGCATAGCTACTGTATGTCTGCTCGATTTTGCTTCTTAAGATGGGAGAGGATTTTCTTATGCTTAATTACAAGGTTACATCCCGATATGGTCCATGAAATAATTTTTGTAAATCCTATAATATATATCTCTTGGTTATAAATTATTAGTCACACAAAGAGTAGTTGATATAAATATATATAAATGTTGTCTACATCAACACACTTATGCTTGTTGTATGCAGTTGTAAAGTCTAAACCAAAATCAACATTACACAGAAAACTCCAGAATAGTTTTTGTCATGAACACTCCCCTAGTTTGCAACAGTAAACATTATGTGCCTCCTTTATGTAGAAGTCTCTCGAATGGACAGGTATGGTAATTTTAAAGCTAATGTTGTATCACTTTTCCTTCTGCGCAAGCAGATGTTTTTCATAATTTGCTTGGTGTGAGGTCTCGAAGATGAGCTTCTCCCCCTTAAACATGACTTTAAAGGGTTAGTTCACCCACAAATTAAGATATTTTGATTAAATCTGATGGCTCAGTGAGGCATTTCCTTATTCTTTCAAGATCCATAAAGGTACTAAAAACATATTTAAAACAGTTCAGTAGTTCTTTATATTATAAAGCAACAAGAATACTTTTTGTGCACAAAAAAAACTAAATAACAACTTTTCAACAATATAATGATGGGCCGATTTCAAAACGGAGCTTTACGAATCGAATCAGTGACTCGGATCTCCTATCAAATAGCTAAACTACTGAAATCACGTGACTTTGGCGCTCCGAGTCACTGATCACTATATAGCCCATCACTACATTGTTGAAGTCTTTTTTTTTTTTTTGGCGCACAAAAAGTATTCTCATCAATTTATAATACTAAGGTAGAACCACTGAACTCACATGAACTGTTTTAAATATGTTTTTAGTACCTTTATGGATCTTGAGAGAGGGTCATTGCTGTGAATGCAGGCTTCACTGAGCCATCGAATTTAATCAAAATATCTTAATTTGTGTTACGAAGATGAATGAAGGCCTTACGGGTGTAGAACGACATGAAGGTGAGTAATAAATTACATTATTTTCATTTTTGGGTGACCTAACCTACAGGGTACAGCAGATGAAATCGAATGCCCTCCTGATACAGATCTCATTTTACCTGGTTACACGTGGCACAATTCTTTTTAGCAAGGCTCGTGCTCAGATTGGGATAGACCCTTAGCGTATTCCCCTTATGCTATCTGGCCCATATCAAGGCAAGCTCCCGGTCACGATAACGGTGAAAACACAGGCACAAAGGCTTGCGCAGGCTTACTCGCTATAGGCTTGGATCTGAGAGAGCAGTGTGCTCTATCCACCGGTTGTAGGCTCATGAATACCTAACCATTGCTTCAGCCAGCAGTTCTGAAACAAATATGGTGGGGTCTTTGCCATCCACACTCCCCTTAAATTCAGGATATGCAGAATAGATTTGCGAAATCTATTCTCCAGATCATCTAAATGCTCCATTAACAAACTGTTTTGAGCCTTAATTTTGCTGATTGTTGATTCAGCTGGTTAGGTATTTTAGTTATGGACAAACTCCAAGAAAAAAAAATGACCATATAGGTCATTTTTCAAGCACCTTATTGCGACCTATATTTACGTTTTAAAGTCATGCGCCCTCTATCTGGTGTAAAAATAATGACAGTGTTGTGTTACATCTGTATGACTGTCGTTACCAATCAAAATGCGTGTTCATTTAAATGCAATGTGTGGACTTTTTACACCATTTGTCCTATTTCCATTTAGCAAAACTCATTTTTTATTAACGACTACACCCACCCCAACCCTAAACCTACCCTTAGTGCATATACTCTTTATGAGCACATGTGTTCCCTGGGATCTAACCCATGATCTTATGATCACATGAATGCATATACAGTGGGTATGGAAAGTATTCAGACCCCCTTAAATTTTTCACTCTTTGTTGTATTGCAGCCATTTGCTAAAATCATTTAAGTTCTTTTTTTTTCCTCATTAATGTACACACAACACCCCATATTGACAGAAAAACACAGAATTGTTGAGAGATTTTTGCAGATTTATTAAAAAAGAAAAACTGAAATATCACATGGTCCTAAGTGTTCAGACCCTTTGCTGTGACACTCATATATTTAACTCAGGTGCTGTCCATTTCTTCTGATCATCCTTGAGATGGTTTTACACCTTCATTTGAGTCCAGCTGTGTTTGATTATACTGATTGGACTTGATTAGGAAAGCCACACACCTGTCTATATAAGACCTTACAGCTCACAGTGCATGTCAGAGCAAATGAGAATCATGAGGTCAAAGGAACTGCCTGAAGAGCTCAGAGACAGAATTGTGGCAAGGCACAGATCGGGCCAAGGTTACAAAAAAAAATTCTGCTGCACTTAAGGTTCCTAAGAGCACAGTGGCCTCCATAATCCTTAAATGAAAGACATTTGGGATGACCAGAACCCTTCCTAGAGTGGGCCGTCCGGCCAAACTGAGCTATTGGGGGAGAAGAGCCTTGGTGAGAGAGGTAAAGAAGAACCCAAAGGTCACTGTGGCTGAGCTCCAGAGATGCAGTCAGGAGATGGGAGAAAGTTGTAGAAAGTCAACCATCACTGCAGCCCTCCACCAGTTGGGGCTTTATGGCAGAGTGGCCCGACGGAAGCCTCTCCTCAGTGCAAGACACACGAAAGCCCGCATGGAGTTTGCTAAGATGGTGAGAAATAAGATTCTCTGGTCTGATGAGACCAAGATAGAACTTTTTGGCCTTAATTCTAAGCGGTATGTGTGGAGAAAACCAGGCACTGCTCATCACCTGTCCAATACAGTCCCAACAGTGAAGCATGGTGGTGGCAGCATCATGCTGTGGGGGTGTTTTTCAGCTGCAGGGACAGGACGACTGGTTGCAATCGAAGGAAAGATGAATGCAGCCAAGATCAGGGATATCCTGGACGAAAACATTCTCCAGAGTGCTCAGGACCTCAGACTGGGCCGAAGGTTTACCTTCCAACAAGACAATGACCCTAAGCACACAGCTAAAATAATGAAGGAGTGGCTTCACAACGACTCCGTGACTGTTTTTGAATGGCCCAGCCAGGGCCCTGACTTAAACCCAATTGAGCATCTCTGGAGAGACCTAAAAATGGCTGTCCACCAACGTTTATCATCCAACCTGACAGAACTGGAGAGGATCTGCAAGGAGGAATGGCAGAGGATCCCCAAATCGAGGTGTGAAAAACTTGTTGCATCTTTCCCAAAAAGACTCATGGCTGTATTAGATCAAAAGGGTGCTTCTACTAAATACTGAGCAAAGGGTCTGAATACTTCGGACCATGTGATATTTCAGTTTTTCTTTTTTAATAAATCTGCAAAAATGTCAACAATTCTGTGTTTTTCTGTCAATATGGGGTGCTGTGTGTACATTAATGAGGAAAAAAATGAACTTAAATGATTTTAGCAAATGGCTGCAATATAACAAAGAGTGAAAAATTTAAGGGGGTCTGAATACTTTCCGTACCCACTGTATATTGCAATGCTCTGCCAATTGAGCTACGCAAAACCCTAAATATGACGCAGATAAAAGGGAACAATGCATTAAAATGAAAGTGTCCTGTTGTCGATAGGGGTGCAACTTTAGTAAATGCTCCGATGGGTTGTATTTCAGGGAAGTGACAAACGACCTATATAGGTGTATTGGTTGGAGAACATGTTGGTTTTGGAGCCTGGATGCTGGTTTGAGCTGGTTTATGCTGGTCTTTAGCTGGTCATGAGCTGGTTTAAGATGGTCAAATGCTGGTCCTAAGCTGGTCCTGAGCTGGAGCTAGTTCCTTAGGACCAGCTTAAACCAGCTCATGACCAGCTAAGGACCAGCATAAACCAGCTCAAACCATCTAAATTTTCACCTGCAATGGTTTCTGTTGATGTCAGTTGATTTTGAAAGGAGTTTACAGTGTCACGTAAAGCATCCACTGAGGTTTGAAGTGGTTTTACAATGTTTAGTATCAGGGCAGTCATGTCCTCCTTGAGAATTTCCCATTGTTTAGCTAGTTTAGTCATGTCATGAACAGAGAGTCATCCAAGTTTCCCTCTGCATCTTGATTTCCATCTTGAGACAAAGCAGCCGCCATACTCACTAGTTTGCTTGCCTTATAAGCCTTTTTTCGACTGTGACACAGTGCTTTCTGTTCATTGTGCATAGATAAGTTTGCAAGCCCTTTCCTAGTTGTTTAATTGGGTTTAAAACATCTTTTAAAGAGAAATTCACTGCTAACAGTGTATATAAAAGAAAAAAATCGTGAGACCTTTTGTTTACCTGCGTTCTCCCATGTTACCACACCAGAAGTCTAAAATGGCACTTCTAAAGGAGTGATAGGCCTGTGACTCATTGGAGTGGGACACGGGAGCCCATTAGAGGTCAATAAAAATGAAGTTATCATCCAGCAGGGCAGCAAAAGGAGCCGCTCTGCTGTCGGGGGTCAGTTTCTCTCAACAGTGGCCAAATAAATCTGTTATTCCTGCAAACAAGAACCACCTCAGATCTAAAGTGCATATGCCTAAAAGATCTGTGATGCTGGCTGTTTTTCTTTAAATATGCTTGCTTGTCATTCTTCCGTTTCATTTTAAGAAGCATCAGTGACATATGGAGAAAGCTGGATAGGAGATATCTTATCAGTGTAACATTATCAGTTCACATTTGTCATCTTCTAAACACTTCAATTCTTTTTTTATGCACAAAACCTCAGTGGCTTTGAGCTTGTCACTCTTGTTTACCCCTGAACTTGAGCATTTCTCTTGAGACCTGAACTGTGCAAGTTTGCAGGATTGTAATGTGTTGGTTCTATTACTATGATGGAAAACATGTTGAGTATTGCCTGAGAAGATGCTGACATCTGAAATCTGAACCAAAGAATACAAGGTATATGTGCAAAGAGCTACCCTTGCAACATCCTTCTTCTGGTCACTTTATAGTTTCAACAGAACAAAGAATTAACCTTGCTGTGGGTACAAGAGAGTATTTTTATCTGAGCCAAAAGAGTATGATGTAAAACAGAAAAATGGGTACATAGCCATTTTCTATTTTCTGGGTTTCCAGAAATGGGGCAACAACCACTTCCCAAGCATAGGCCTGAAGCTTTATGGGGCTTTTCTGCAGAAACAAGAACAGGAGGGTTGCCATTATGTACCGGAGAGTACCAGGGGCATTTCCGTCTGCCTTCAAGTGCACCTACAGTAGGAAACCTGTACTTCAGCATCAGCGTTTGTTATTATGACATGTCACACATTTGAGTTCATAATATGGGTGTGGCCTAAACAAAACAAAAGAATTATGTTGTGAAAAATAATCCCACATAACTAGATCTGGAAACACTTTGTTTTACTGTGTCCTTGTCATAATAAGTTACATGTACTTAATATAGTAATCCCAGGTGAAAAAAATGTACACTTCTATGATGTACTTAAAGTGCTCTATTTTCGTGCACTAATTTTGTACTTAATATATTAAAAATTCTTCTTTAGTACTTCTTAAGATCATCTTAAGAACATCTAAGTGTACTCAACTGTGCTATTTTAAGACCGCATGAAATATGAACTAAAATGTGCTTTTAATATACTATCTCTGTATTTAAAAAAATATTTAGCTACCACTTATAGTACACTATGGGTTCAAATGTACTATAAGTGGTATCTAAATACATTTTTTTAAATACAGAGCACATTTTAGTTCATATTTCATGCTGTCTCAAAATAGCACAGTTGAGTACACTTAGATGTTCTTAAGATGATCTTAAGAAGTACTAAAGAAGAATTTTTAGTATATTAAGTACAAAATTAGTGCATGAAAATAGAGCACTTTAAGTATAGAAATGTACTTTTTCACCTAGGATAACAGTAAATTGTGCATAATTATGTGCAACTAACCCTAAACCAAATCCTAATCCTAATCCTAATCCTAACCCTAGTAAATACATGTTGTTAATTTATATTACTCAGTACTGAACAGTATAATTACACTGTAACAAGGACACCTTAAAATAAACTGTAACCCTACATTTGAATTCCAATTAATTATTATTATTTTTTCTTTCACTTATTTTTACATGGTGTCACCTAGTGTTTTTCTTACATAAAGTAAACATTTACGCCATTTGCTACAGACTTGCTGGGTTAAATTTCACTGACAGTAAATGATGTAACCCCTCATAAACTACCCAGCCAGGGGTGCGTTTCCCAAAACCAGTTAGCCAACTAACATCGCAAGTTCCATCGTTACTAACATAGTTCAACGATTTGGTGTTTCCCAAAACCATCGTTCAAATGAACATTTGCAAACTGCATCGCAAACTTGTGTGGTTGGAACAACAGCTCTCGAGATGTGGTTAGAAGCGTAGTTTCATGTTTTTATGACATGCAGACTTAATAAATCCTTAAATAAGCAAGCTGACATTAAGTACAATATATATCTTTTATTTCGAATATATCCAAATGTCATTTACATAGAGTGCGCATGTGCATACGTGCTCTAGACGTAAGAACGAGCATATGTTTGAAAAATGAGAATTAGTCCTCAGATGCCATCTCTGTAATTTATAGCAAAAAAAATCTAGCATTAATTAGATCTCAAACGGATTCATTTAAAGAAGTTATTACTCCACCACCTGTGTGACGTCATTCACCAACGTGGTTGAACAACAGATTTGCGACAGTACGGTTTCGGGAAACAGTCATGACTAGCTAGTTGATTTGTTCAACGATGCTTCGTACTATGATAGTTAAGCAGTGAGTTAAGTCATTGTATGGGAAATACACCCCTGCTGAGTTATAGTAACCAAATAATGATTTGCCAAATTTAAATACACTGAATTGGTAACAGTCGTTTTGTCTCATGTCCTGAGAGAAAACTTCCTGTAGGTGATCTTCCTGAATAACTTTAAGGTTTGCATACACTTATGAAAAAATTACTATACAGACAAAAAATGTTTTTATATTTTCAACTTTTTTTCCAATTGCATTTACTGTTGTTTGCTCCGCTAACATCATTTGATTGTCTGCTAGGTTTGCTTGTGTTACAGACTGATCAAGAGACACAATGCGGCGATAATGAAGTAGCCTATCATCTCCTGTTAAACAAGTGTCACGATATATACAGTATATAAATGAAAATGGAAACAATAACCATTAATGAGGTAACATTAGTCCAGCGTTTAGTCAATATGAGCAGAAGTTGGGTTAAAGTGTCCAACCCAACTTGTTGGGTTACTTTAACCCAGCATGTGTTCTGTCAAATATTTACCCAGTACTGGGTTGCGAAATGAGTTGTTTTTAACCTAGCCATTTTTAGAGTGTAGTTTGTTAATTTCAGCATTTACTAATACATTTTTTTTTTTTCATTAAAAGTTGTATTTGTTAACATTAGTTAAAAATGCAGTAGGTGATCTGGGAAATGCTTACGTTAGCCTGTACAAGCATACTGTACAATCCCACCCTCCTTGCAAATCGCTGTTCAAAGCCACGCCTCCTCCAAAACACATGAAGGCAAAGCGTCACAACGGCGCATTAAACTACCTAATGTCTCTAAGTACATAACATTACAATAAAAATAAATGTAAACAATTTAGAGAGCTTGTACCTGACTGCTGAAGATTCATCTTGGTGTTAATACTGTTGACATGGATATGCAATTGTCACAGCTGAACAGCTCCTGTTAGAATGTCATGGGTTGCCATCTCTTAATTACTGTAGTTATGGATGGGGTGAACGCAGCGTAAGCTCATTGTTTTGATTCAGTAGGAAATGTAAAAGGTGGCCGCTGTTTGTTTAAAGTACTTCATGTGACTGAGGTCTGTCTGTGTGAACTCTGCATTGCATGAAACAAGCTGATGACATATGATGTCTGTGCGAACAGGGTGCTCGAGGGTATGTAAAAACATATGTTGAGAGGTAGGTAGGACATTGTATTATTTCATTCAGACCAAATATAATGGTTAGATGAACATTTTATGATCCTATGCCCTCTACAGATGATATATATTTATAATAATACATTTAGACCATTTAATAGTGATTGCTATCAGGATAAGATGAGACTTTCAACCAGTAAAACAAAAAATGTTTCTGTAGTTTCCTAGTGTGTGCCAGTGTGTTCCCTTGAATAATAATTCAGTTCACCTATTGTTCAGTTAATTAGCTCTTTTGTTCCTCTTTGTATTTAAGTCCTGTCTTCATTCACTTCTTTGTTCATTGCTGCCATTGTTACTGTGGTTGTGAAGTATGTTTCTTTGAGTGTTACCATGTGTATTTTTGGATTAAAGACTGTTTCCTTGGATTATTACTGTCATGTGCTTCCTAGTTACAACCATTATGTGACAGATGGAGTATGTAATTAAACTGGACTGGGAAAAAATGCAGATTTTGCCCCTTCACTTCAGAAGTCCACCACAAGTAACTCTACTGTATGTATTAAATAAATCTTCATGGCGGATTGGCACAGAGATATAGAACAATAGACTGAGCTGAGCAGAAGAAATATTCCTTGACCTTCATTGTAATCCTGTAATTTCTCTGTCACCTCAGCCTTAGTCATCAGGAGTGAGAGAACTTTGAAGAGAATGAAAAACGTCAGATATCCTTCATTTTCTACACTGATTAAGTTCTCATATCTTTGATAGTGTGGTGCAGTGGCTAGATGAAATTATTTTGGATCAGGCAAATGGTTTGAAGTGATGTGGGATTTCTTTTCTTACTTTTTTTTTTTTTTGAAAATGAATCACTCTCAGGTTAAATAATGAGGGGTGTCTACAAGTACGATCCAGCAGCTCTTGTTCTATAGGGATTGTAATTAGGAATCCTCCTTCTTTCAAATCTTTGTCACCTTCCTTCTCTTGCCTTCAGCTCCAGGCTAAAGACAGGGTATGTGGCCAAGAGGACCACTGCTGTCAGTGGTGTTGAGATGTGACTGAAGCTAATTGTAACTTGTCACTGCTTCTACACATCCATCATGTCATCTCACTTACAAGTAGTCTGCTTCTTTTCACAATGATGACACCATTCTTTTCTCAAAGATGTCAGACTTTAATTTGTGCCATTCCAGGGGTTTAAAAAAAATGTTTTGTCCTCTTGCAGACGAAGCATCATTTTAAACTTAATTTCACCATAGTGCTGGAAGGCATCTTTGGTTCATTGGTTCTTCCTTTTTTTGAAAGACTTATGAAGCTTCACTTCCAATTAACCAACACTAGACACATAACAGTTATGAGTTCAGTGCATCAGGGCCCTACACTGACCAGCATTAAAGATGTGAAGGAAAGGTTTTATGAGAACCTGACTCATAGTGACTTCAATACAAGTGAATTCAATACAAGAGATATGACCACAGCAGCTGGGAAGGTGTAAAGCCTTGTTTACACTGCATGCATCTGTGGTGTGTTTTGACTCCGGCAAGGTTTTGTTCCGTCCTCTGGGCAGTGTCAACTCACACCAGAAGCTTTTCAGAAGTGAAGCAGCTGGATTCGTGAGACCACAAGATTTGCCTGTCTGTTGATTTTTCCTTGATTTTTTGTGGGGGTTTTTTATGGCTAAATGGTTATATTTTGTCCTGTTCAATTGTGTTTATTGCTGTGCCATACTTTATTTTGCTGTAGCCTACAGACAAAGTTAATACATTTAAAAGTCCAGTTATGGACAACAAGAACAAAAAAAATTCAAGTTTTTCAACTTCGAATCTCTTGTCGTTAGTTTCTGGCCTCCTAGTGATGTGAAATATGAGCGGGAGTTTACACAGGGTGATAATTTTGACTTTATTTTGTATTTGAGCTAAGTGTGGACACGGCATCCATCAAAAATAGGTGAGGATCCTATCTTTAGCGATGCGGAGACGCTGAGACGCTTCTAAAACGCACCACGGCGCGGCTGGTGTAAACACGAGCATTGACAAGAGTGGCCGTGTATCAGCTCCGGTAGCCGTGTCGCAGCCGTAACGCGCCACACATGCGTGCAGTGTAAACAACACTTAAGGGTCCATGCAGACTTGGCAGGATGAATGGATGTGGATTATTGCTGCTGACACTGTGCGCAGTGGCATATTATTGATTATGTCCTTGTGCGTAGGAGGAAAGTACATGACATCATAAGAAGAATGGTGTCTACACTAATATTAGTCTCTCTCGGATTATCCCAAGGTTTGCTGCAGCCTGTCTGATCTATGCCGTATCATGAGATGAAGTTCCTGCATCTAGACATGATGATAACACAGCCCTGATGTTTCAACTAAATTATCCCCTGCAAAGGCCTCCTTCCCTTTCCTTTCCTGTATAGATAAAACATTATCAAAATTATTCCAGTTCGCATAGATCCGCGGACACAAGTAATTTTTCTGTATTATGTGGACCAGACAAGTAATGTAGCAAATATCACTTTTTTTCCTTTAAAAAAAAAAAAAAAACACATACACACTCAAACATGCAAACCTATAGACTAAACATGTAAATGGATGGCAAGGATGCATTTAAGGTGTTCGGGTTTTTTCAGTAGGAAAGGTGTCATTTAAGTAGCCCCTAAAGTAATAATTAACAATTTTTACAACAGAAGTGATTCAATCAAAAACTTTAGTGCGATAATAATTTTCCTATTGTCACTGTGAAGCTGCTTTGAAACAATATGTATAAGGAAAAGCGCTATATAAATGAAGATGACTTGACTTGACATCCGGATCACCAGAGCCATGCAAGGAGCCTTGTGTTGGCCAGACCTAAGGTTGATCGGGTCCTCACTTAATCCTGCAGGCACCTTGTTGTTGCAAAAACTTCAAATTGACATCAAACATTGACGTCAAAAAACAAGTCAAAAATGCAAATCAAACTGATGTGAAAAACTTGGTCTATTTTACATCCACACACTATGTCCAGTCGATGTTGTCGAAAATCAAACTGATGTCAAAACTTGACATCCTTTTCACATCCACACACTGATGTTCTTTCATAAAAATAATGACACAAAAGCAATGCAATGAAAGAAAAGTTTTATTCAGCAAACTTGAAAAAAAAAATCATAAAAATGTAAATTCAAAAAGAAATGCACCTATTCTGATTGCAAACAAATATTAAAATAGCTGTCCGGCCCTTCTGGCATCCCATACTCCCATATCTGTCAGAAGCAGACAGATATATTTCTTTATATGTTTCTTGATGTCAGCCTCGGATGATGCTGGAATTGACTGCTGTACAGCACCTGAATGAAGATGGAGCAACTTGTATCACTTGTTTTAAGACATTATAAACTACAGCATCAATTACAAGATTTTCAGCCACCATTACTCATACTAAGATAGGAAACATGAGAAACTGTCGCACATGTGCTTTAGTGGTAAATGTAATCAAAGCACAGAGTGATTTTTTTCATACCACGTGGTACAGCCATGCATACAAAAAAGTTCCAGAAATAGGCCTAGTCATTGCACAAAGTCAAATTTCATTGAAATACATGTTCTTGAAAGTGTTAAATGTTACCCAAGATAACTCGTTTTACATTTCATGGGATGTCAACACATGAGAATTAGTGGCAGAACGTGAACTGAGGTCACGGCTCGTTTGAGGGTTGTTGATGCTTAGAGGTTCCACTGTCACTACTAGCATAGTGCCATCTACAGGTGTAATGTTAAACAGCAGAGAAAGCTTTGTCATTGAATAGGCATTAGAAAGGACATGAGTGTGTGGATGTGAAATGAGTCTTGTTTGAGATGCATCCTAGCGCACAGACCGTTTGGTGAAAGACATCAAAGTACAGCGATAGCGATTCAAAACCATAAGGAGTCGTATGCTCTCCAAACACTCGCAAAGTACTTTGATGTCATACACCGATCAGTCTGCGCAGTGGAGATGCATCTCGAACAAGCCTATGGACATCAAATTTCTGATGTCAGTTTGATTTGTTAGTTTGATAGTTGACGTCAATGTTTGATGTCAATTTCACTTTTGAACGTCAGCTGCCCACTGGAACACATTTCAAAAGGAGATGTGGCAAATGATAAGATGTTGTTTGAGGCCCTATAAGAAAAATGCTACTTAAACTTAATCAGGCTGACAAAGAATTCATATTATGCAATTAATAGCAAACCACAAATCACTGATGTCAGTGTGATGTCCATTTAACATCAATTTGACTTCTAGACCATGACATTGATTTGATGTTAATTGAATGTCAAACATATTGGCCTGCATACATTAAACCAATTTCAGTGTGGGTATTAACTTCCTCTTTTCACCCAATTACCACTGGAAGAAATTGCCATCCAAACTGACCTTAAAATGATGTTATACGGTATCTTGATCAAGTCTTGTCTAAAATTTTACATCAAATTGATATCAAGATGCCAGCTGGGGACCTTCATATTGCACCATTGCATCTAAAGAAGCTCAAGCTTTATAGAGCCAGGTACAAAAACAATACCAAAAACACTTCAATAATGTTCCAACTGCTCATGGCCCACTGGATGCATAACTGAGAAGTGGAATCAGTTCAAGTAGATGATGAGCGAGCCAGCAAAAGAAACCCTTTGTCACGACCACCAGTTGGAGTGCCCTGTCTAGCCACCAGAGGGCACTCCACCCCGGACCTTGTTTCACTGTTTCAGACTACATTTCCCATAACTCACTCCTGGACTCGTTATCCCTGTCATTACACTCAGCTGTTTTGAGTTCTGTAATCAGTGTCTGTCTATTTAGTCTGTGTTTGTTGTCATGGTGGTTTCATTTACGGTCACAGGTTTCTGTTTGTGTTTTCCTGTTTTTGTTATGGACTGTTGGATGGATTTTGATCTTTGCTTGGACGACTATGTTTTGGATTAGCCTCATTAAAAAGCTGCACTTGGATCTACTTGCCAGTTTCTGTGATTTCCCGTGACATAAACCACCATCATGAACAGATCCAGCAGCAGGAGGGATCGGCCAGTCTCTAGTGGCTGGGGAGGTCGAGGCAGTCTTCAGGATCTAGCGGAGCTTCGGCAGAGGGGTATGGAGGTGCGGAAATTCACCCAACGGTTTTGGTCGCGGGCGGAGAGATTTAATCTCCCTGATTTGGTCCTTAGGGACATGTTTAATCAGTGTCTTGATGAACCCCTGCCGCAATGGGAGATGGAGTTTGTGGGAAATTTAAGTTTCTGGAATTTCTCCAACTACCTGTATCTGCGTGGGAATGGGCAGATACGGATACCTCCAGCACCCGCTCCAGTCCATCAATCCGCTCAAGTATGGGAATCCTCTCCAGCCCGTGAGCTCGCTCCAGCCAGCAAGTCCGCTCCAAAGCCAGCTCCAGTCCGTGAGTCCGCTCCAGAGGCCTCAGAGGAGGTGGGCACTGAGTCTCCACTTCCCACATCTAAAAGGAGGAAGAGGAGGAGGAAGGCTTCCATCCCTCAAGACCCGGAGGCCTCCCCAGAGCCCGCTCCAGCCAGTAAGTCCACTCCAGAGCCCGCTCCAGCCAGTGAGTCCACTCCAGAGCCCGCTCCAGCCAGTGAGTCCACTCCAGAGCCCGCTCCAGCCAGTGAGTCCACTCCAGAGCCCGCTCCAGCCAGTGAGTCCACTCCAGAGCCCGCTCCAGCCAGTGAGTCCACTCCAGAGCCCGCTCCAGCCAGTGAGTCCACTCCAGAGCCCGCTCCAGCCAGTGAGTCCACTCCAGAGCAGCCTGTTGTCCTGGTTAGTCCTGTCTTGGCCCAGAGGGCTGTGTTCACCTTTTATGTTTTGGCTGTTCTGCGCGCGTGGAGGATGAATTCAAGCTCTATGGACTTTGGAGCTGTCTGCCAGCCCAAGGCCGCTGTCGTCCCAGAGCAGCCCGATCAGCCTGAACTCGCTGTCGTCCCAGAGCAGCCCGATCAGCCTGAACTCGCTGTCGTCCCAGAGCAGCCCGAGCAGCCTGAACTCGCTGTCGTCCCAGAGCAGCCCGAGCAGCCTGAACTCGCTGTCGTCCCAGAGCAGCCCGAGCAGCCTGAACTCGCTGTCGTCCCAGAGCAGCCTGAACTCGCTGTCGTCCCAGAGCAGCCCGAGCAGCCTGAACTCGCTGTCGTCCCAGAGCAGTCCGAACTTGCTGTCGTCCCAGAGCAGCCTGAGCAGCCTGAGTCTGCTGCCATCACCGAGCTGCCCGCTCTTCCTGATACGACCACGGAGCACCCTTGGCCAGCCCTGCCGCCAGCCCCGCCGCCGCCCAGGTCGTCTGCCCTGCCAACATCAACCAAGCCTTCTGCCCTGCCGCCGTCAACCAAGCCTTCTGTCCTGCCACCGTCGTCCATGCTTCCTGCCCTGCTGCCACTGCCCCGGCCGTTGGAACCGCTGGAACCTGCCTGGTCAGTTCCTCCAGCGCCGCCCTGGCAACCAGCCAGGACTCTAGACCTGCGGGAACCTGCCTGGTCAATTCCCCCAGCGCCGCCCTGGCATTTAGCCTGGACCCCGAATTTCATGGAACCCCGATGGTCTGTTCCTCCGGCTCCCCCCTGGCCCTCAGCCGGGGACTCTGGTCTGGGCCCACCATCCCGCCCCCTGGTCCTCCTCTGGTCCACCTCCCTCCTGAGTTTTTGTTTTTTATTGGGTCTTGTTGGAGCGTCTGGGATCCGCTCCGTAGGGAGGGGGTACTGTCACGACCACCAGTTGGAGTGCCCTGTCTAGCCACCAGAGGGCACTCCACCCCGGACCTTGTTTCACTGTTTCAGACTACATTTCCCATAACTCACTCCTGGACTCGTTATCCCTGTCATTACACTCAGCTGTTTTGAGTTCTGTAATCAGTGTCTGTCTATTTAGTCTGTGTTTGTTCTGTTCTTGTCATGGTGGTTTAATTTACGGTCACAGGTTTCTGTTTGTGTTTTCCTGTTTTTGTTATGGACTGTTGGATGGATTTTGATCTTTGCTTGGACGACTATGTTTTGGATTAGCCTCATTAAAAAGCTGCACTTGGATCTACTTGCCTGTTTCTGTGATTTCCCGTGACACCCTTGGCCTCAAAAAAACACCAAGACTGGTTCGCCGAGAACAACGGGGAGATCACTCTGTTGGATGGAAAATGTAAGGTATACACTGTATGTTGAGTGGCAAAATGAACTTCACAGCAAAGAAAGACAGCTTCAAACACCATACATAGAAAGAGCTATATGGAATGCAAGATGGGACCACAAGGCTGAAGAAGTCCATCTGAAAAAAAATTCCGATCAGGTTAGATTTTCGACAAGTGAATGCCAAAATCCCGAATGCCATCTCACAAGTTGATCCATGTCGTCTACAGCACAAAGCAGTACCACTGTACGACAAACAAAGTGCAGAATACAAAGAGACAGAATATAAAGACAGATTGTGCCAGTAAATTTCGGACTCAGTGTGCAAAGGCCTTAAGGCAGAATATAAGGCTGAAGCAAGGCTGAATGTGGCAGCTACAGAGGTATCTAATTTCTGTCAGTTGCTGGGAAGAATCTTGAAAGAATTATCCTCAACAGGCTGATCGACTCCATCTCAGAAATGTCTCAGTGTGGATTCAGACCTGGCCGCAGCTGTGTCTACATGGTCTTCACAGTCAGGCATTTCAAGGAAAAATGCATCAAGCAGCATATGGACCTCTATGCCACTGTGGAGGCACATTTCACTTCCGTTTGACAATTCAAACAGGGTGAAACAAGGATGTGTGCTTACTCCCATCCTCTTAACTTGTTCTTCACTTGCATCCTGGAACATGCTCTACAATGACTCGATAGAGGAGTGTATACAGACTGGATGGCTCCCTCTTTGATCTTCAAAGATAAAATGCAACATCCAAGAAGACTAAATGGCTGATCCTTGATGCACTGTTTGCTGATGATTGTGCTCTCATGGTGCACTCAGATTCTGATCTTCAATATGATCTACTATTCCAGCTTGCCCCTGGCTCCAGAGCCCCTAAACCTACGATTACCATAGAGGGAACAGAGCTAAAGACAGTCAAGCATGTTAAGTACATTGGGAGCATCATCTCTTCTGATGGCTCACTAGACAAGGAGATTTCAGTACGCATCAGCAAAGCTAGCCAACTCCTCTGCTGTCTGCGAATGAGAGTCCTGAACAATAGGAACATCAGGTTAGCGACCATGATGTAGAAGGCAATTGTGCTCAACAGTCTTCTCTATGGCGGCGAAATCTGGACACTGTACAAAAAGCACCTGAAACAGATTGAGCAATTCCATCAGAGGTCTCTAAGGTCAGTTATGGGCATCAAATGGCAGGACAGAGTGACAAATCTAGAGGTTATGGACAGCCTGGTCAATATCGAGGCCATGACCATGAAGGCCCAGTTTCATTAGAAAGGCCATGTTATAAACATGGACAGTTTCCGCATCCTATGCCAGATTCTTAACAGAATGCTGTCTCAAGGCCACGGGAGTCGCGGCCGTCCCAAGAAGCATTACAAAGACTGTCTCAAGTACTTCAACTTCCTGAGGACAGTATCAGCTGGCATGCAGTAACCAACCAGGCCTACACTGGAAAAACTCTACATATGCTCCACCCTCAGCGTCTTTTCTGTACCTTTACTGTCCCAGAGTGTGCGCATCTAGAATAGGCCTTTTTAGTCACACACATTTGCACCAGAGGAAGACTGCACAAAAAGTGACATTATCATTATCAATGGTCAACCAAAGAAGAATAGACAAACCACACTATAATTTGCAAAAGATTTATTGGAGTCTTCAAAGTCATTTTAAAAGATCTCAGAAAGAAAGTGCAAGAAAAATATGCTTAGGAACTTCCTGTCTTCTTTTGTTCCTGTATGCTTCCCATGTTTTAAATTTTAAAATGTTACATCTTATACTGACAGAGCTCTCAGGAGAGGCCTCTTTGTGTTTCATCACATTTGATTGAATTGTCACTTGCATTGTACAACCATAAATGTATTATTAAAGCTTCTCTCACTTGTTTGTACAGAACCCCTGTTGTGTGTGCCAGCATGCTTGTAGCTATCCTGCTTGGTTTCCTTTACAGTTAGCATTCATGCTGGCTTAAAAATCTCTGAGTTCCATGGATCATATTAAAATCATTAATTCACAGTGGACGCTTTTTTATTTTGGCTTTGAGAGAACAACATGAATAATCTGCAACTGCAAAGAAGTAAATCAGCTCTCCTAAGCCAAAACAATCCTCTTAGTCAATTATAGTATTTCCTGGAGGGCTTTCTTGATGACTTCAAGTAAATTGAAGACAAAACAGCAGCTGTTTGGCAGCTCTTTGTAATTCAGTGAAAATCAAAATGAGATAAGAGTGTTAAAAAATCCTGAGAAAAAAATCAGAACAATATGTTCTAACAAGCTGTCCCTATGCAGCTCCTGCTGATTCATCTATCCTTTGCATGCAGACAACAGTTGTATTCTAGAATCAGTATGGTAGCGCGTCCGAGGCATTTTAAAAAGTGTGCTCCCCTTTCACTGCTTGGTGCATGTCCTTGTGTATTGACTCATCACTTTGATGACAATGATTAAAGTACTTTGATAAAGTTATGTTCACACTGTGCTGTGTGAGTTAGAAGTCAACCATCTGCTTATAACATGACCTTTGGCCTGAGCACTGATGGTGTTTTCACATTTTCTCCCCTCTGTACCTATTCCTGTTGTGTTCTTGTAAGTTTGGATGGGGAAAACACATGCTGTGTAAGTTGATAAGTTGGAAAGTTAATGCTGAATCATAACCTCTCATTCCAGCTGATTTCATCATGATAATTTGCTCGAGTGGACGTTATTAATAATAATAAGAGTTTCAATTTTTAATGTCACATAAAGTCATGCTCAGCATTGTCCATGAAATATGAAATATCACATTTCACATTATTCAGATGCTAAAAACTGTCCAATATTTTATATTAAAATGTTTTGCAAAGGCAACATTTCACCCTAAGAAGTATACAGTATAACAATAAAAATGTTCTAATAAATACACTGA
Organism: Chanodichthys erythropterus; assembly: GCF_024489055.1. Lineage (NCBI taxonomy): Eukaryota > Metazoa > Chordata > Actinopteri > Cypriniformes > Xenocyprididae > Chanodichthys > Chanodichthys erythropterus. The sequence continues at coordinate 6,589,737 of NC_090233.1, read as the reverse complement.
AAAAAATAGTAACATCTAATTTTTTTTTTTATTATTATTTAAAACCATTAAAGCTGCAGTCCGTAAGTTTTTGTCACCTCTTTGTCGCCACCTCTGTTTGAAACCTGCAATTGCAGTTGTTTGCGGAATTATCATTTCGAATTATCATCCACGGCTTTACGTGGGTCGAGCCTCGGCACAACTCCTCAGCGCAGATTAATCTAATGTTTGCTGACAGTCACCACACCGGTGTGGATACTGTATTTCGGAATCACAGATTGTAGTCTTGAAGTATGACCAAAGTAAGAATTTTTTACAGGAAAATGTTATCTAAACAAATAAGTAACATGTCTACCATTGTTTTGTCCTGAGAAAAAAAAAAATTACAATAAATCGCACTGCCAATGGTGATTAAATCTAACAATCGCTTAGCACGGATCATTTCAAACCGTGCAAATTATTATTATTGTTATACTTTGTTCTCAACAACATCAGCATTGTGTGACTATGTGTATTTAATGTGTATAAGCGTTACTTGTGGATTTAAATTTCTGTACAGTCTAAACTCTAATGTTAATTTGTCATATCATACAATCCTCTATCCAAATAATAAGTTTAATTATTGTAGATTTTCAATTGTGTTACTTGTAGATTTAAATTTATGTACAGTCTAATCTCTAACGTTAATTTGTCATATCTAAGTCTGTGTTTACGTAATATATGTGTGTGGTCTGTGTATAATAATTATGTATAAATACACACACATAAATGTATAAAATTAAAAAATATATGCATGTTTAAATACATATTTATATATATATATATATATATATATATATATATATATATATATATATATATATAATAGTACATGTAAATATAAATATTTTATATATAAATCTAACATTTTTCTTAAATATATACATGTATGTGTGTGTATTTATATATACATAACTATAATAAACAGAACACACACACACAGATATTACGTAAACACAGACTTTTATTTTGCAAACGATTAATCACGATTAATCGTTGCACATCCCTAGTCATATCATACAATCCGCTATCCAAATAATAAGTTTAATTATTGTAGCTGCTGTGAGAAAAGGCTATAAATGATCCACCTTACATGCAATATAGCCTACTATCTGGGACTCATTCTTTATGTAAACAGATGTGACGCAATGACGCAAAGAAAAATGGGAACATGCTAGAATTTCCCGCAAAAACCCACCAGTACCACCCGAATTATAAAACATCATTACAAGCTTACAGTTGTGAATCGGCTAAGGTAAGGAGATAGTTTTGAACACTGGCTGGTTATGTACTTGGTCAAAAAATAGTTACGGACAGCAGCTTTAAGCAAAATATTTCTTTCACGACAGGTTTCGTCTATTTCATCCAAAAACATAAGAAGAATTATAATAAAGTTAACAAGATTGTGGCCCAGTCAGGGTGAAACAGGTTGGAAAATTGCATTTGTTCTTCTCCAATTATCAAACACTTGGAGTCAAAGTGGTCATAGTGGGTAGAAAATGCAAAAACATTACATATGAGATATAATTACAACAGCATCATGCTTCTGAACACATGTAAATCCACTGTAAATGCAAAGTCTGTTACATAGTAAATGCTGACATTAAGAAGCTTAAGAGAATTAAGATCAACTTTGAAAATCCTAAAATTGTTTCAAAGGTATACAGATTCTGTTTTTCAAGCTGTGCAGGCAAGTTTGACTGGACAAATGATGCTGCCTTTTTTTAACTATGTCATGTGACTTGGATGCAATCCCAGTTGCTAAGACACCCTGAGAGATGGGGTATGTGTAGGTGCTGTCTCTCCATCCAGAACATGTTGTGATCAACAGATAATGCCTTTCATTATGGAGGGCTCGGTGAGTATCTGATAATGTTCACCAGGCCAGATGTTCCAGCCACGGCTTGTGTGGAGAATCTAAAAGAGCTTTTTCACACAATATTACAACTGGGCATCAATCTATTTTATGCAAGGAGTAAGTGAAGAGCTGTTTTATTATATTAGATCCAGCCACTGTAATTTATAGCCAATATAAAAGCAGTAGATTATCGCTGGCTATACATACCTGTATAAAATTGATCCGCTTTCTTATCATCCTATGTCTGTGTTTTGTCTTTGGATTTAACTAATTTCATAGTCAAGACTGTGCAAGACTTTTTTTATTTATTTTTATTTTTTTACCATGCTGCCATGTATTAAACTTGCAGTCTTTGGCCTAGTACTAGAGCTTTAGGCTGTTTCATGTGTTATTTATTTCTGCCCCACTATATAATATTAGGTGCCCTTAACTACTATGTACTAACATTTAAATTAATCATTTAATACAATGCACTTACTATGTACATACATGATTTTACATTTACATTTTACATTACATTTTAGAATACTAATTTCTTTTTGTGAAAAATCTTAAATAATAGATTATCTGTTGGATTTTTAGGCATTTATTTTGGTGTGTTCGACCCAAAAAAATCACTTAAATGATATTTAGAGAATTAAATTAAGGTAGTTGCTTATTATTGTTATTTTCACTGATTTATTATTATTTTATTGTTATTATTATTATTATTATTATTATTATAGTGTATAAGATATATATTTAATGATGATACTCTACTTCTGTTGTAATTACACTAAATAAAATAAAAAATATTTAGTTCAGTTTAATGCAGTCTAATTTTTATTTTGGTAGGTTTTTCTTTCTTTCTTTTTTTTTTTTTTTTTTTTTTTTTAGCCTTTTAATAAAGATTATATTAATGTAAATAAATTTAAATAAGGCCCAGCCTGTCATAGGCACACCAGGCTCCACCACTCCATCCATACAGCCATCAAACATTGTCACTCCAATTCACTTCACTAAGAGGACTCACCTTTCAGTCAGTGCCTGGCCTCGTTTGGGAATAAAGACTCACATACTAGCTTCCATGATTCTCCAGCTTTTACTCCTAAGATTCTCTAGCAATCTCCTGTGGGTACTCCTTACCTGTGTATCCTCTGTCATCTTGTCTCCTGTTGTTACTCTCCCAGTCTCTGGCTGAACCTGGTGAAAGAATTTCTTTTTAAGATACTGCAACATTTCTATTGAACTGCATTACTTATCTGTGTCTCAGTTGTGCAAATAAACTGCTTGTGATTCACTTTCATCTGTAAGAATCCTTACACAGCTTCTATGAACTGTTGTATATGGAAAAGTGAAGCTTTAAGATTCTTCAAAAAATGCTACTTTTATTTTTTCCTTAGTAAGTAAGGAAAAGTGTAAAATAAAACTGAATTTTGGGATGAACTATCAATTTAAATTGATTTAAATCACATTTTTCAGATCTGAATTCATGTCTATGAACGGATCCCATTTCTCCCTGGCTCAACAATGAGCTAACTGACAAAGATGAGGTTATCTCTGCTCTTCAGGTCTCAATCTTCTATGTTTTTCATTAACAAACCCCCTAGATACAGTCCAGCCATCATCCATATCTATCAAAAACAATATCTCATTTTGCTCTTTTCCTGTCATTACATCCTGAACTATACAGCCAAAGAGTCTTTACAATGTATTAACCATCTTAGACATGGCTGCTTTTTTTGTTTTAAGATATTCCCTTAGCTACCGCTGTCTGACATGATTGATCTGCTCTGTGAGTGGAGTAGCCTTTACTGTTTTGAAGGGCAACGCATCTAGTAGCATACTTTGGGGAAAACAGGGGACTTTGGGGATTGCAGCTCCATGTTGCTGCTTTTTCTCTTCAGTTCACTCAACTCAGTTTCTTTAGGGATCATGCCAGGGGATTGGGATGGCCATGGCAGAAGCTTCATTTTGTGCTCAGTGACACATTTTTGTGTTGGTTTTGATGTTTGTTTTGGATCACTGTCCTGATGGAAGATCCAACCATGGCCCATTATTGGATTTCTAGCAGAAGCGATCAGGTTTTGATTTTTATATGTTAGTATTTGATAGAATCCATGACACCATGTATCTGAACAAGATGTCTAGGACCTCCTTGGGTTTGCTGCCAAAAAGCTCTTCTTTTTTTTTTAGTTTCATCTGCCCATAGAAGCCAGTCCGTTTTAAAGTTCCAGTCTTGTCTGACAACTGAATATACTGGAGATTGTTTCTGGATGAGAGCAGAAGATTTTTCTTGAAACCTTGCCGAAATACTTGTGGGGATGTAGGGGCTGTTTGATCATTTTTTTAGGCTTTCTGAGACTCAACTAATCTCTGCAATTCTCCAGCTGTGATCATTGTGGAGTCTTTGTCCACTCAAACTCTCCTCCTCACCATGCATTAGGTCGATTTAGACACACATCCTCTTCCAGGCAGATTTGTAACATCTTTAGTTTATTGGAGCTTATTAATTATTGCCCTGATGGGGATTTTCAATGCTTTATCTGTTTTCTTACAGCCACTTTCTATTTTGTGAAGCTCAACAATATTTTGCTGTACATCAGAACTATATTCTTTGGTTTTACTCATTGTGATGAAGGGAATTTGGCCTTTGTGTTTCCTCATGTTTATACTCTTGTGGAACAGGAAGTCATGGCTGGGCAATTTCATGTTCATGATCACCCTGGTGTGCTAAAAAATTTAAATATGAATGGGAATATACTTCAGAGATATTTTAGTCATAACAAATTCTAGGGGTGCCAATAATTGTGGCCAACATGTTTTGGAGAAAAACATTTATATCATAGTGTGATTTTCCCCCACTTTCAATTATTTTCCTTCAATGAAAGGTTAGATTTTTGCCAATTTTATGAATTAAATAAACAATGCAGACCACCACTGTATATTACTGGGCCTGTATAATACTTGATAATATTCATAAATTTGCAAAAACTAACTAACAACTAACTATCTAATAACAGAAGTTGGTCAAAACAACCTATATTTCAAAATGTGTTTTTCACATTTTTAAACCGTGATGTCTGACTTTTACCTGCATACACTACTGTCAAAGGTCCATCAATTTAGATAGGAATAAATATGGGCTGGAAACAGAATCGGTTAAAATCTGCCAAGGGGATCGGAAGCAGGGAAAGTTATTTTTATCAGAGTCTCTGTAGTTACTTTGCACTCTCTATGGCTCTGTTTTCAGCTTTTTCAAAAATCTATTAAACCCAAGATCAAAAACCTGATGATAATCATGACTTGAACAGAGAAATTAAGACATATATTGGAGAATAAATTATGACATTAGTACATTATTATTACTGTTGTTATTTAACTGTTTGCACCATGTACTAAGGAGTAGTATGTACTAATGTACTATGTACCATGTACTAATATGATTATTGCACCTGAGGCTTCAGGCTAATCCAAATTAGTAATCAAATAAGATAGTCAAACAATGTTTTGATAGGACCACATAGCCTCAGTGTTTACAATTTTCAGGGCATCAACCTGTCAGATTTTTACTGGGTTTCATTATGGTCTCTGCACATTCAGCTGGGATAAGTATTTTGAGGTGCCCAAAATGACACTTCACACTTAAAACATGTTTAATTCCAAGAAGGTGTCTAGTGCTGCTTTTAAAAGACTAGCCTATACAAAAACATTGTTTTGTTTTTTATTGTCTTCTAAACAGCACAGAATGTGTTTCTGCCTGTTGTGCTATGTTGTACTTGGGAATCTTGTGTCATTTCTGTTCTGTTCCATTTTAGAGCATTCCCAGTGGATGGATTCTAAACACCAGACATTTTATACCAAGACATCCCCTTTTTTTTTTTTTTTTTTTGACAAATAGACCAGAGAGAACTCAGACAGATAGAGTTTGTAAGGCTGGCTCCAGCACCCTGAATTCCAGAACTTTAATAGGAAATAAATAGCATACAGTACAGTAGTAAAATACATCTGGTTTCACATTCAAAGATTGTGGGATAACTTCTTTCCATATCTTGGATCTGTTTGTTTCAGTCCGTGCAATGCTTTATACAAACCATAATAAAATAGCCTATACCAGCTCTAAGCAAAATAGCAAAAAACAAACACTTGCCACTTGTCATGGAATGACAGTAATAAGGTCTTCCCACTTCAATTCATTATGCCACATAAAAGGATTAGTAACTGTAAACTTTGTAATTAGCATTATTTTTAAATGACGCATTTAGTAAATGACTCACTCTTTTATTTAATGTGCGATGACCTGCTGTCACCACATCTCTGAATACTTCTTTGTTCCTGTTCTTGTTCTTCTGCCTATTTTAATTATAATTACTGCAATTATCTTGCTGTTTTTCCAGGAAATATTAATGTAATTAAAATAATGTGTTATGAGAAAGTCTTTAGCACCTATATTATCCATAATACATATGACAAGAGATTTTAACACTTTGGGGTCTGAGGCTGATTCGGGGTCTTGGAGTAGTTTTGACATGCCCTGGTATTTGTGCTTTTTTCAGTTGCTTATAAACATATAAAGGACAAAAGTCTCATTACACTGTATTCAGCAGTTATACTAAGTTATAATAATATGTGAGCAACAAGTATGTACATGTTTGTATTTTTGAGAGAATTATGTATATGCATGGTTTTTGAAAAATAAATAAATAAATAAATAAATAAGTCACTGAAATAAAGCCTCAAAACATATACTAAACATTTTTTCACAATACTTTTGGGACCTGTATATTTTAATCTAGAGTTTTGGCTTCAAAATGACGTAAAAATCATCCTGCCTACTCGGTCACATAAAACAATATATTGATTTTAAATTTCTAAGACACTTTTTGTTTAGAAAGGCCATATGCGAGGAAGTGTGAATCTTCATGAATAATGCTGTGATTCACACCTGAGGAGATTAAGACCCTGCCCCTAATTAGCCGCATAATGAACCATTCAGTAAGGTGAACTAAGAAATAATGCAATGATAAATTTTTTTTTTCTTGCTTCCAGTCAGTGATCTCAGTATCATATGCATGCAGTCCAATATGGACCAATATCTGGTCTCTATGATTCTCAAATCTGTGAGATAAAAGAAAAAAAAAAAACATATGTGAGCATGCTGATAACAGGATCATATCAGCAATAGTATTAACGTCAATATAATGTCCACTCTTAACAGAAAATATGATTTTTGCGATCTCATGCATGTACGTATTATTGAAAATGTTGTATAGGCCTATTATATTTTAACCCTCTGGAGTCTGAGGCTGATTTGGGGACTGGAGAAGTTTTGACATGCCCTGACATTTGTGCTTTTTTCAGTTGTTCATAAACATATTAATGGAAAAAATGTCATTACTAGGGCTGCAGCTATCGATTCTTTTTGTAATCGATTAATCTAGCACTTAATCGATCGATTAATCGATTAATCGGATAATTTTTTTAAACAACCAAAACAAATAATGCATAGTGAAAATGATGTGGCTGTAAAATGATCAAGCATTTGGCTTTTATTTCTGAAAAAAAACGAGGTATTGGTTCCAACTCCAACATTTGGCTCCAAAACTAAGCCTTTTTATTGCAATTTTTTACCCATTTAGTGTTTAAGTGCCAGTGCCAACAATTATATAACAATACAGTTAAGTCAACTTTCTGCAAATTACCCACCTGAGAACAAAAACACATGCCGTGTGTGAGGAAGAGTGACGCCCCAGTCAGACCAGTTGCTTCATTGCCGTTTGGTACGGCAGAAATAGCCTACATACAATCATTTTCAATAGAACGCTGCATTTGGCTTGCATCACTTGCATTGCGGTGCATTTTAGGTGAAGCATCCATTCGAAAAATCGCGTCACAACATCACGTCCCTGTGTATAACTTACAGTGAATGCATGCTGAAATTATTGTTGCGTGGTTTTAAAAAAGTTTAAGCATATGTGATGCATTGCCGCGATTGGTCTGACTGGCGCATGAGAGAGACGAGGGTGCATGCGTGTGTGTGTGAAGGGGTTCTTTTTTTTAGGCTATACTCTCTTACAGTTGAACGTGAATACGTTTACTACTTAAAAACATCAAAGCTAAACATCATATCTATCTTTACTCTCCGCCATCGCGCCAACTAAATTCAAAATGTCACGCGCTATGGTGTGCTTCCTGAACACTGAACAACGGTCCGCGTGAATCAGATCCCTGCGCGTATAGTGCGCGTCATAGGAATTTAAAGAGGCTTCGAGCCAGAATTTTTGCCTCGAGGAATTTTTGTAATCGAGTTAATCGAGTAACTCGATGAATCGGAATAACATTTATGCGTGATTATTGAAAAAACAAAAAACTTAAGTCGCTGAAATAAGGCCAAAAAAAGTATATTAAATCTGTGTTCATAAGGTATTGGAGGTTGTAGAGTTTTTGCTTCAAAATTATGTCAAAATTATGCTGCCTACTCCTTCATATAAAACAATATATTGATTTAGTTTTTGTAAGACACTTTTTGTCAAGAAACACAGTATGCGTGGAGGCGTGAATCATCATAAATAATGGGTGATTCTCACCTGAGAAGACAAAAGAATCGCACAATAATGACCTGAAATGACTTGCATATTAATGAGGCCTTTCAGTCAGGTAGGCTGTGAAAAAACCCTCTGTGATCATGTCTCAGCTCATCTTGGTGTATATCAAACATACAGAAAAAAACAGCAATACTGTGAAATATTATTACAATTTAAAAAAATTGTATTCTATTATATAATTTAAAATATAATGTATTTCTGTGATGCAAAGTGTCTTAACAATTATGTTACCCATTTGGCATTTCATATAGGCTTTTAGCTTAAAAGCATGCACATTTGGGGAAATACTGATGGATTCTCATATGTTTATGTTAATTTTCTATACAGAGGAGTACTATTTATTCAATATTTATTGTCATCACTATGAGCGCTGGATACTGTGTTTTCAATTCATACTTGCAGCCGGAGGGTGGTCTGTGCATTTTTAGTCCACAAATTCATCTAAAGAAGAACAGGAAGCAGGAAATAATGGCATGTCTTCAAGAGGTCGCTAACCATGGCTTTAACATACAGATAAACACTTTTCAAGACAATATATACATGATTAAGACGATGTATGCATGTGTTGACTCAGAATTTGCGTCTGAATAGCGCTGGCTCCGTGGGCGTGGCCGCATTAGCGGATAATGAGCTGAATCACGGACTTCTGACATGGCTCTCTTTTCATACAGATTACATAAACACAGAATGTTTGTTTTAGATTTGACTTACACGATTTAAAACCTGACATTTCAACATTTCATTAGACATAAGTCTAATTTTTTTGTCATTAGTATTCACTAAGTTACAGTTCATTTTCTGAGAACTATCAGATTGGACCGCTCAGAGCGAGACGAGAGATCACGCATCATGTTAGTTTTCTTTATCTTACAAAAAGCACAACATTGTGTTTTTACTCTGAGTGTACACAAATAAAAGAAGACATTCTATAGTTTCAATTTATATATTACTTATGTCTCTATGATAAAAAATGACGGAGTATTTTAAATCTGTTTTGCTGCAATGTGAAAAAAATCCTGCAAAACGCGCCGGTGTGTTACCCGACTCCAGATAGTTAAATTACAGTACCGGTCAAAAGATTTGACACATTACTATTTTTAATGTTTTTGAAAGAAGTCTCATGCTCATCAAGCCTGGATTTATTTGATCAAAAATATAAGGCCTGCTTATCTGAAAGCAAGTCATTGCTAGCCACCAAGTTCACAAATTGTTGGGAACTCGCCCACAGGGAGGCCTACTAAGGGCAGCTACCTGATAGCAAGTGTTGTTAGCTGCAATGTGCCCAAAGTGTTGAGAACTCAACCAGAGGGAGGCCTACTAAGGCCAGCTACCTGATAGCGAGCCTTGCTGCTGAGAAATACCGACATAGTTGGAAACTCACTCTCTAGAGAGGCCTGCCAGGGCCTACTATCTGATAGCAAGTCATTGCTAGCAGCAAGAACCCAAAATGTGGGGGACTTGCTGTTCAGGGTGGCCTGCTAATGCCAACTACCTGATAGTGAGCCTTGCTGCTGTGAAGTACCCAAACCTTTGAAACTTGCTGTTTAGAGAGGCCCATCAGGGCTTGCTATCTGATAGCAAGTCATTGCTTGGCTGCCAAGTAGAGACTTGCACTCAAAGCACCCAATGCAATCGGGATAAAATTTGATGGGTGAATGTGGGTGCGGGCGGCAAGATACTCATGTGTGGGGGTTGTGGGAAAATAAAATTAATCGCAGGACTCCCGCAAAGTGGAAATATCTAAGAAAAATAATTAAAAAAACAAATAAGCTGTTATTTATCTACTGCACAAAAGCTACAAGGACAACTAAAATAAAATAAAAAACGATTTACAGGCGCAAAGTCGGAAGCTAACTCTCGTGTGGTTCAAGAGATATGTGTAATGTTTTTCGGTAGTGTGCGACAGCAATGGAAAGCACCTTCCTTTTGCAAGCTGTGACAAATGCATCAAAATACTCACATACAGTGGGTACAAGTCTGGAACTTCAGGTCTGAAGCGTCATGTGTGCACAGTTTTGAAAGGCCAAACTTCCCTGACATTTATGGCAAGTCAGTCAAAAGTGTCAATTGCACTAAAAGATGAAAAAACAGAAAAATGTGTTGACTTTGTTTGTGCCAACTTAAGATGACATCGTCTCTGGCCAGGGTTTCATTAAACTAGCGCAGCACATTGTTGACACAGCATTTAAGATTGGAAAATTCAATGTGAAGGAAAGGTTGCCTCATTCAACGACATTGTCATGAAATCTGAGTGAAAGGGCACTACCACTAAGAAGAGTTGTTGTCAATGACATGACTGATACAACTGCGAAATATGGTTGTGCAGTGACAACTGACATCTGGATCGAAAACTATCGGAAAACCTCCTTCCTATCAGCCACAATACATTACATAGAGGCAAATTACGACTTGGTGTCAAGGGTGCTCTTTACAACCCCATTCGATGCAGGCATTTTGAAAACTGACGAAAGGATTCAAGCTTTTTTATTTCAAAATCTCAGAGTATTTGGAATAGATAGTTCACAGGCAAAGAAACTTGTCTTTGTTACTGACAGAGGAGCGAACATTGTCAAGTTGTATGGATCAGAAGCACACGGACCCAAGGATGTCCTCCAGCGGTGGAAAAGTCGATGTCAGGATGGTTTGTATTCCAGCTTCCAGTGCACCATCAGAGTGGACTTTCAGTATTTGCGGTCACTCTCTAGAGAGGCCTGCCAGGGCCTACTATCTGATAGCAAGTCATTGCTAGCAGCCAAGAACCCAAAATGTGGGGGACTTGCTGTTCAGGGAGGCCTATGCCAACTACCTGATAGTGAGCCTTGCTGCTGTGAAGTACCCAAACCTTTGGAACTCGCTGTTTAGAGAGGCCCGTCAGGGCTTGCTATCTGATAGCAAGTCATTGCTTGGCTGCTAAGTAGAGACCTGCACTCAAAGCACCCAATGCAATCAGGATAAAATTTGATGGGTGCATGTGGGTGCAGGCGGCAAGATACTCATGTGTGGGGGTTGTGGGAAAATAAAATTAATCGCGGGACTCCCGCAAAGTGGAAATATCTAAGAAAAAAACCAAAAAAAAAAAACAAATAAGCTGTTATTTATCTGCTGCACAAAAGCAACAAGGACAACTAAAATAAAATAAAAAACGATTTACAGGCGCAAGGTCGGAAGCTAACTCTCGTGTGGTTCACATATGCAGAATGTAGCCTGCCACACCGAGGCAAAATATCTTAAGCGCATGACACAGGATCACTTAGTGCTGCAGATGTTAGTTCATTATTAATAAAAGGAACATACTAAACTAAAAAACCAAGCAAAGGAAAATCTGATATTTGTAATGTTTTTCGGTAGTGTGCGACAGCAATGGAAAGCACCTTCCTTTTACAAGCTGTGACAAATGTAGCAAAATACTCACATACAGTGGGTACAAGTCTGGAACTTCAGGTCTGAAGCGTCATGTGTGCACAGTTTTGAAAGGCCAAACTTCCCTGACATTTATGGCAAGTCAGTCAAAAGTGTCAAGTGCACTAAAAGATGAAACAACAGAAAAATGTGTTGACTTTGTTTGTGCCAACCTAAGATGACATCGTCTCTGGCCAGGGTTTCATTAAACTAGCGCAGCACATTGTTGACACAGCATTTAAGATTGGAAAATTCAATATGAAGGAAAGGTTGCCTCATCCAACGACATTGTCACAAAATCTGAGTCAAAGGGCACAAACACTAAGAGCTGTTGTCAATGACATGACTGATACAATTGCAAAATATGGTTGTGCAGTGACAACTGACATCTGGATCGAAAACTATCGGAAAACCTTCTTCCTATCAGCCACAATACATTACATAGAGGCAAATTACGACTTGGTGTCAAGGTTGCTCTTTGCAACCCCATTCGATGCAGGCATTTTGAAAACTGACGAAAGGATTCAAACTTTTTTATTTCAAAATCTCAGAGTATTTGGAATAGATAGTTCACAGGCAAAGAAACTTGTCTTTGTTTCTGACAGAGGAGCGAACATTGTCAAGTTGGATGTCCTCCAGTGGTGGAAAAGTCGATGTCAGGATGGTTTGTATTCCAGCTTCCAGTGCACCATCGCAGTGGGCCTTCAGTATTTGCGGTCGCATACTGGAGTAAAAACGCATAAATCTGAAGCCCTCATCAGTGAATGAAATGCTGTTTCTGCATGGACACATAGGCAAGTAGGCCTACCTTTTTTTTTCTGTTTTTTTTTTTTTTAGTTAATTCAGTTTATTTTTATTTATTTATTTGTTTATTTTGCTAAATATTGAAAATTGGCCTATTTTGTCATCAAGGAATAAGGATATTTTATGTTTAATGTTTGAATACAGGAATTGCTAAAGGCAAAAAAGACTAACATACATTCTTAATCTATAAATACTTTTCTGTTTGAACATGTGAGAAATCCAGGTTTATTATTTTTGTTAGCCTATTTTTTTTCCATTGCAAATTTTCATTTCTGACTGTTCTGACTGTATTTCCATGTTCTGAAAATGTCCTTGTTCATGTTCTTCATTCCATTATTAAACACAAATAAAACGAAACATGTTTGATTATTTTCCGTTTATTTTTTATTTATGTTCAACAGGGAAGCAAATGAAAAAAAATAACATAGTAGCAGGCAGAAGCAGTCAATGTATTGAAAAACTACATATACGTTTGCCCGCCGGCTTTTGCGGGACGAAACTTGATTAATGCGGGCGGGAACGGGAGAATATAACATATATTTTTGCGGGAGCGGGACTGAAAAATCCATCCCGCGCAGGTCTCTATGGCCAAGCACCAAGGTGCCGGGGGCTTGCCCTTCAGGGAGGCCTGCTAACTGATAGCAAGTCTTCACTAGCAGAGAAACTGTTTACCATAGATGGTAAGTGACTTGGACTCGAGTCGCATTTTAACAGACTTCAGACTCGGACTCGACCTGAAATGACTTCAGACTTGACTCAACTCGGCACAAAAGACTCAGAATATTTTAAAAATGACTCTTTTACCCCTAACTACTGATAGAATAAATAAATAATTTGTGTTATAATGTTAGTTTTATAATATCTGCGTCTCATATATTTCCTTACATGTTGTGGTAGATTGGACTCTTGTCATACATTTTGATTACGTATGTCCATGCGCGTAAACTCCGAAATGTCATAAGAGTCCCATGAAACATGACGGGAGACACCATGAGATGTGTTCTTTCATTTGGGTTTATTTTCACGTCAGATCGGCTCGATGCACAGATTGTGGGAAAACAATTAAAGACATTTTATGAGACATAGCATCCACAAAGGTTATTCACATTAACTCACACAGCTGTTATACTGTGGTGTAGCTGCATGGCTCTTTGAATTGCCAGCATGTTAAAATATGAAAAAAACAAAAAACAAAACAAAACAAAACAAAAAAAACTACACTTTATTGGGCTGCATATAATACGAAAAGATTGATAAAACGTTTTATTGATCTTTTCGTATTATATGCAGATTTTCTATTTCTTAATGTGTGTTCATAAGAGAGAGAGATAGAGATGTTAATACATTTATTACTTAAAGCTCATATTTTAACATATCACAATCAGCATGTGTAGAGTTTTCTATTGATTTAAACATTCAGAGGTTTGATATTTTCTGATAATGACTGTAGTCACTAACAACGAAGCTGTATAACAAACGTCTCGGGTAACAGATGTAACCCTGGTTCCTTGAGTAGGGAACGAGACGCTGTGTGATAACGCATTGGGAACCTTCTGCGTGATGTCGTCACTGAAGCACTCATGTATCTAGCCAATCGCATAGCGAGACGTCAGAGACGGGTGACGTCACGGACCAGGAAATTATAAAGCACACTCGGATGCAGAGCACGCCAGCTTCTAAGTAAGTCTGAAGCAAGCACTCGCAAGTGTGCAGGGGTACGGCAAGAGACGCAGCGTCTTGTTCCCTACTCAAGGAACCAGGGTTAAATCTGTAACCCGAGACGTTCCCTTTCGTGGGAACTGTCGACGCTGCATGATAACGCATTGGGAACGCAATCCTAACTGAGCCGTAGCTCAAACACTTGTCAAAGTTATCTTGACAAAACAGAGGACCCCAGAGTGGAGCCAATATCAAGGTTATAATACTTAATAAATGTGTGCTGGTATGATCATCCAGCTGCACCACATACATCACTCATGGAGACTCCTGACATCAAAGCTTTTGATGCCGCCATACCCCTAGTCGAATGGGCGCGAACATTCAAAGGAGAGGGTTGTCCGGCCGCTTCATAGGCAAGTGAGATGGCCTCGACCACCCACTTGCTCATTCTTTGTTTTGATGCTGGGCCCCCCTTTTTAGGGGACCCATAACAGACAAACAATTGATCTGACTTACGCCACAGGACAGCTCTGTGGACATAAGCATCCAAAGCCCTTACTGGGCTCAACAGATTCAATATTTCCTGATCCACAGATTCAAATGGAGGAGGATAGAAGGACTGAAGCACAATGGGGCCTGGGACGTTGGTTGGGACCTTTGGGACATAACCCGGTCTAGGATACAGGAATGCTTTCACCATTCCTGGAGCAAATTCAAGAAAAGAAGGAGCAACAGAGAGTGCTTGTAAGTCTCCTATCCGCTAAGTGATAGCCAATAAAAGAATCGTTTTAAGAGTGAGGAACCTCTCAGGAACCTCCTCTAGTGGTTCAAATGGAGCCTCAGCTAACCCCTGTAAGACCACAGCCAAGTCCCAGGTCGGAACCCTTGTGCGCACTGGAGGCCTCAACCTCAGTGTGCCACGGAGGAAGCGTGTGACGAGGGGGTCTCAACCTACTGAGATATTCCCCTCAAGAGGAGCATGATATGCTGAGATTGCTGCAACATAAACCATTAAGGTTGAGTGAGATGGACCCTCCGAGAATTTTTCCTGGAGGAATTTTAGCACACAGCTAATGGAAGAAAGGACAGGGTCCGTATTCTTATGTCTACACCAGGTAGAAAACAAATTCCATTTGTAAGCATACAACTTCCTCATGACAGGAGCTCTGGAGTTAAGAATGGTCTCCACAACCTTGGTTGGGAGACCAGCATCTACGAGCCTGGCCCCCTCAGAGGCCAAGCCCATAGTTTCAGTCGTTCTGGGCGGGGATGTATAATCATGCCGTATGCTTGAGACAGGAGGTCCTGTCTGAGAGGAAGCTCCATTGGGGAGCCATTGAGTAATGACACTAGGTCTGAGAACCATATCCTGGTTGGCCAGAATGGGGCTACCAGTATTAGATTGGCCCCTTCTCTGCGTACTTTTTCCAGAACTCCCGGGAGCAGGGCGATCGGGGGAAAGGTGTACAGGCGAAGCCTCGGCCACGTCTGTACCATAGCATCGAGACCCAGAGGTGCTGGATGTGTTAGGGAGTACCAGAGCGGACACTGGGTTGACTCTCCCGAAGCAAACAGGTCAACTTCCACTCGACCAAAATTTTTCCATAGAAGATCCACCACTTCTGGGTGGATTCTCCACTCCATGGGCCTTGGCCCCTGCCTCGACAGGGCATCTGCTCCCACATTTTGATGTCCCGGGATGTAAGCTGCCCTCAGCGAGAGCAGCTTCCCTTGAGACCACAGGAGGATCTGACGGGCCAAGTAATATAGTCGGCGAGACCGCAGACCCCCCGATGATTTATATATGCAACCACTGCAGTGTTGTCCGTACGAACCAACACATGGTAACCTCTTAGGTCTGGGAGAAACTGTTTTAGAGCTAGGAACACTGCCATCATCTCTAGCCGATTTATGTGCCAAGAGAGCTGATCACGACCACTCATGATCACTCCCCAGCCCGTGAGGGAGGCGTCTGTCGTAAGCATTACTCGACGAACAGTGGCCCCCAACATGGGTCCCTGGGACAGGAACCGGGGGTCTTTCCACATGGTCAGAGAACGAAGACATCATTTTGAGACTTTGATCATGCGGAAGGGATTTCCCCTCGGGGAGAACCCCCTGGTCCTGGGCCACCACTGTAGGGGTATCATGTGCAGAAGGCCAAAAGGTATTATGTTGGACACAGCTGCCATCAGACCCAGCAGTTTCTGGAACTGTATTACAGTGAGTGACTGGCCTAACTTCACCCCTTTCATAGCCATAAGAATGGCACTCACCCGAGCGGGAGACAAATGTGCCCGCATCGTGGTGGAGTCCCACACTACACCCAGATAGTTGGTGGATTGAGCTGGAACTAGCACACTCTTTTTGGCATTGAGCCTCAGCCCAAGCCTCTTCATATGGGATAGAACAGCATTTCAATGCTAAACTGCTAATTGCTCTGACTGAGCTAGAATCAACCAATCGTCGATATAATTCAGTATGCGAATGCCCTGGATCCTCAACGGAGCCAGAGCTGCGTCTACGCATTTCATGAATGTGCGGGGTGATAATGATAGGCCAAACGGAAGAACCCTGTACTGGTAAGCTTCGCCCCCAAAAGCAAACCTGAGAAACTTCCTGTGAGAAGGATGGATGGACACATGAAAGTACGCATCTTTCAGGTCTCTTGCCACAAACTAGTCCTCAGACCTGATCTGTGGTATGATCTGTTTGAGTGTCAGCATCTTGAACTTGAGCTTTTGTATTGAGCGATTTAACACACGTAAATCTATGATAGGTCGTAGACCTCCATCCTTCTTTGGAACAATGAAATAATGGCTGTAAAACCCTGACTGATCGCTGGGAGGAGGGACCCTTTCTATAGCTCCTTTTCGCAAAAGTGTCATAACTTCTTGTTCCATAACCAGAGACTGCTCGGGGGTTACCACTGTGGGAAGAACCCCGTTGAATCTGGGCGGGCGAGACCCGAACTGAATCTTGTAACCCTCTTTGGTAACACTTTACAATAACAGTACATTAATAACCATGAACTAATGCCTAAATTAATAGTTACTTCCACATGAACTCATGATTAGATAAGATATGAACTAATCATGAACTAATGAAAAATGATCCTTAACTACGACAGGAGTCATAAGGATTCATGCATGAAAACAGCAGCCTTAACTATGCGTTAATACATGTTTGATAATTAATGCATTAATTAACATTTAGGGGTAAACTAAATAAATCAGCCTCCATAAGAGTAAACAAGAAGTACTCTGAATTTGAATTAAACGTGATTTAATACTGTCATAATTTACACTGTAATATCATAATCTGCCATCTGCAGCTTTGTGACAAATAATTGCAATGGCACATGATTATTTAGCCATTAATTACATAAATCTGTCTAATCAAATGTGGAAAATAGACTAACTACCACTAATAAATTTAATTTGATCTAAACTGTTTTCTGATTTTTACAGTTCATTTATATTTAGTCATAGATATATAGTCATAGTTTATTCCCGGAACTAAAGTATGTAGGGTTTGTTTCTGGCGGGACACTCATTAGTGGCGCACGTTAGGTGTTCTCTTGCCGCGTTTGTTGTGTTGCTGGCATTTTAAACTAATAAATGTTGACTGCTTTGGTAAGCCGAATTAATAATTAAAGACATATTTACATGTATGTTTTATTGGGATTTTCAGGAGGTTATGTGCAGTTATTAACTGTATTTGTATTTTTGTCATTTAAATGTATATGCTTTGATTAGCATTAGCTTGTGGTCGCGTGCTATTTTACATGTAAATGTGCCTTATTTGTGTCTTTACAGGTATGTTTATGGCTTGCTTTCAAGTCCATATATGTTTAATTATATAAATAAAAATAAAATACAAATACTTTTTATTTTAGTTTTTTTGTACAGAAACAGAAACTGTTTAGGATGTAAAGGAATAAGGATGGCACTCTATAGTATTTATTCATATATTAGTTAATGATGTGTGATATGTGCATCATGTCATGACTTTACTTGAGGGGGCACAATCATAATTAACTCATTATTAACTAAGCATATACTAACATCAACTAATGGTTGGTTAATGTATACTTATGTCATGACTTTACTTGAGGGGGCACAATCATTATTAACTAAGCATATACTAACATCAACTAATGGTTGGTTAATGTATACTTATGTCATGACTTTACTTGAGGGGGCACAATCATAATTAATTCACTGTTAACTACTTACCAAATTCAGCTCATGATTATCATTAACTTACTATCAAACACACATGTACTAACAGTATTCAGCCCAGTTAAGTGATGTTGTGTGACTTTTCAAAAAGTCAGAGAATGGAGGTACAGTATGATCACGCCTGCGTCTGGATGGAGAGTGATCTTCTGAATCTGATACAAGCAAACGCTCCCTTACCTTAGTTCATGTTTCCTGTTTGGTTATTTTTTTGGGAACCGATTCCTCAGGAACTGATGTAAGTCACAGTAGTTTTGTTTGATAGGAAAGAATATCACAAAACAGATTAAGACCTTTTAAGATAAATAGTGTATTTAGTATTTTATATGTTTGATAAGGAGGATAAGTGAAAATAATGGCAAACTAATCCTGTGCCTTTCAGTGATGTTTATAATGAAGCTGCTGATGTCAGTAGTTTAAATTCTGACAATAATAAATTGTTTAAATTTATTTCAAAGTCCAAATATTTATTATTCCTTCTTATAGAGACTGTTTGATTTAGTTTACCCTAAATGTTAATTAATGCATTAATTATCAAACATGTATTAACGCATAGTTAAGGCTTCTGTTTTCATGCATGAATCCCTATGACTCCTGTCGTAGTTAAGGATCACTCTTCATTAGTTCATATCTTAACTAATCATGAGTTCATGTTGAAGTAACTATTAATTCAGGTATTAGTTCATGGTTATTCATGTACTGTTATTGTAAAGTGTTACCCCCTCTTTTATAGTGAGCAGCACCCATTTCGATATATTCGGGAGAAGTTTCCATTCTACTAGAAAATCTACTAAGGGAACCAGTCTCTCGAGGGGGGAGGGTTTCTAGGTTTGCGGGGGATTTCTTAGCCTCCTGGAACCTCTCGACGACTGTTGTAACATCGTTGCCAAAGAGGCCCGCAGGAGACAGTGGCACGTCCATACGGGAGGCTTTGTCACGCTCCCTTAGGTCCGAGAGGTTCAGTCACAAGTGCCTCTCCGTAGGTGGCACGGAGAGCCAGGTCAGTTGCAATCCTGATTTCCTGGATGCACTCATACGTGGCCTCCCCGCTATTTTCCACTTCCCCCAGCAGGTCAGCTTGATATCCTTGCAGGAGTGACATGGTGTGTAAACATGCCGCTGCCTGACCTGCTGCCACGTAAGCCTTGCCCACCAAGCTTGATGTAGTCTTTAGTGGCTTGGTGGGCAATGTTGGGGTTTTCAGCGACGATGCAGACTCAGGGGAGAGATAGCCCGCAAGCGTCTCTTCCACCCGAGGCATCGCCGCATAGCCTTGTTGTTTCAGCCCCACGATGTCACTGTACATTGAGGTCTGGGGGCTGAACATACGTTATAACATCATTTTCAGCACACTCAAATTTATCTAATATGATAAAGACAGCTGTTACCTCATACTCATGACCGGAAAAGTGGAAGCGGCGCCATTATAAAAGTTCCGCTGCTCGCTGCGTTTGTTGCGCAATTGCTCCAGCAGCCTCGTTCAGCTCCCACAACACTCAGTCCTGCTCTGCTTCATACTACAGTAACATTAATAATCGCATCCATGAACAAGATTTCTTCCCGAGTCCTATCCCAATACTATTCCACCGGCCGTTGAGATGAAGACCTCATGTCCCAAGATTCCACGCTTAAACTCGCCGTCATCAAGCTACGCCTTTGTTTTGAATAGGCCTCTAGTGACCTCTAGCGGACAGAAAATATTACATAGTGCACCTTTAAGGTGGTTTCTATGGTTATTTTAATGACAAATATTGAGAGCGCCTTATTTCAGTGACTTAAGTTTTTTTTGTTTTTTCAATAACCACGCATAAATGTTATTCCTTCAAAAACACAAACATGTACATACATGTTCCTCACATATTATTGTAGCCTAGTTTGTGCTCAATACAGTGTAATGACACTTTTTCCATTAATATGTTTATGAACAACTGAAAAAAGCACAAATGTCAGGGCATGTCAAAACTTCTCCAGGCCCCAAATCAGCCTCAGACTCCAGAGGGTTAACAGAGTAAGTAAGTGTGGCGAGGGGGGCGTGGTTCAGCGAAGTCTGCAGCGGGAGAGAGAGGCAGGAGACGAGCGGTTGAGTGAGTGGGTTAAATGCAAATGACGAACACCTGTTTCTTGTTTCAGTAATTGGCGTGGAGAGAGTATATAACGCCAGGAGAAACAGGAGTGGGGGAGAGAGAGAAGGACTACTGACTGCTTACCCCCTGGATGCTGGAATTGTTGGCTGGAGTTGCTTATGTTTGTACTGGACCGTTTTGTGCCTGTCTGCACACCTGTTTTGTTATTTTTGAAAACCAAATAAAGCAGTCAGTAGTCAAGCTGACCCTGTCCTCTTCCTTCCTGACATTGAACTTTGTTACACTGGTGCCGAAACCCGGGAAGGGAGAGGAAAGCCGCCGCCATGCAATCGTCCTCCGGAATGCCATTTGCGGAGATTATCAGCAGCCTCGCGGGCCTACAACAGGAACAACATCAGGCCCTGCTGGACTTGCGGAGAGATCAGGAAAGATCTTTTCAAGTCATCGTCCAAGCCCAGCAGGAGGACCGCGAGAGGTTCCGGAGCTGGATTGACCGGGAGGTTCGACCGGAAGCCACGGAACATCGCGCTGTGCCCGCCCACCTGCCATTCAACAAAATGGGATCTGCGGACGACCCGGAGGCATTCCTGGACCTTTTTGAAAAGACGGCCGAGCTGTCAGGCTGGCCGCGGGACCAGTGGCCGATGCGCCTAGTCCCGCTGCTCTCCGGGGAGTCCCAGATAGCGGCACAGCAGCTTCCGGTCCAGAATCTCCTGGTCTTCGACGACCTGAAGAGGGCCATCCTCCAGCGGGTCGGCCGGAGCCCTGAGGAACACCGACAGCGTTTCCGCTCGCTCGAGCTGGCTGAGTCCGGCCGACCCTTCGTGATGGCCCAACAGCTCCGGGACTCCTGCCGCAAATGGCTGTTGGCTGAGGGAAGCGACGTGGAGAAGATCGTCGATCGAGTGGTGCTGGAGCAGTTTATCACTCGGCTACCGAAGAAGACAGCCGAGTGGGTCCAGTGCCACCGCCCCACGTCGCTGGACTCGGCCATCCATCTCGCGAAGGACCATATGGTGGCGTGCCCCGGGGTCGGCGAACCCCTCCCATCTGCTTCTCTCTCTCCCTCTCCATCTTCTGTCCCTCTCTCTCATCCTGTCCCTTTACCCAGGTCACGGCCGCCTGGATATCCGCGTGTCCCGCCCCGGGGGCGGGGCGGGTTTGACCAGAGTCAGTCCGGGACTCCACGTGCCCCACCCAGGAGGGCGGGACTGGTTTCCACGGGACGGGATCCCACTCCTGTTTCTCCGCTTTCTCCACGCCAATCATTTACCCCACCCCCTGCCACTGGGGCGGCGGGGAGGTCTGGGCCGGCCTGTTGGCGTTGCGGGGACCCGGAGCATTTCATAGATAAATGCCCGGTGATGGAAGTTGGGACAATGGTTCGGGTCCCGGACGCCCCGCAGGCTGCCCCCGGTCAAGCTGGCTGGTACCAAATACCTGTGAGTATCAAGGGGGGTACCTATCAGGCTTTGGTGGATTCAGGATGTAACCAAACCTCGATCCATCAAAGCCTGATTTCATCCGGGGCATTGGATACAAGCCGCGTGGTTAAGGTGCGGTGTGTGCACGGGGATATAATGGAATATCCTGTAGTGTCAGTCATTATCCAATTCCGGGGACAAAAACATAGTGTTGAGGTGGCAGTTAATTCGCACCTCCGGCATCCGTTAATTCTGGGAACAAATTGGCCAGCATTTTCTGAATTATTGGGTTATTTATGCACGGATGCCTCTTGGGGGAAAAATGCGGTGGATGTGGAGGCGCGGGTGCAGGCGGGAGAGACTGATCGGGGACCACTGAGTGCTGCTTCAGGGGAACAGAGTGAAATCGAGAGAATAATTCTCTCGGAGCGCGATGATTTTCCCCTGGAGCAGTCTCAGGATGAGACGTTGAAACGTGCATTTGAACAGGTCCAAGTCATCGACGGTCAGCCTCTCCAGCCTGGACGCGCGCTTACCTATCCATATTTTGCAGTTGTGAAAAATAGGTTGTATCGGGTGACCCAAGATACCCAGACAAAAGAAGATACAACCCAGTTGTTAGTTCCAAAGAGCCGCCGGGAAATGCTTTTCCAGGCGGCTCATTCTAATCCTATGGCTGGACACTTAGGACAGGCAACAACACTAAATCGCCTCATGACCCGATTTTTTTGGCCGGGCATTCATGAGAATGTGCGCAGGTGGTGCGCGTCTTGTCGTGAATGTCAGCTGGTGAATCCACCGGCCACCCCAAAAGCGCCTTTGCGCCCACTTCCATTAATGCAGGTCCCCTTCGAGAGAATTGGTATGGACCTCATCGGGCCATTAGAGCGATCATCTAGAGGACATCGCTTTGCATTAGTCATTGTGGATTATGCAACACGATATCCTGAAGCAGTGGCTCTCCGCAGCATTTCTGCTAAGAGTGTTGCGGACGCACTGTTCAGTTTAATCTCCCGGGTGGGGATTCCAAAAGAAATCCTCACCGATCAAGGCACGGCGTTTATGTCACGTACGTTACGCGAACTTTATGAATTATTGGGCATTAAAACGATCCGTACCAGCGTCTTTCACCCACAAACGGACGGGCTGGTCGAACGTTTTAATCGCACGCTTAAAACCATGATTCGTAAATTCGTTCAGGAGGACGCCAAAAATTGGGATAAATGGTTAGAACCCCTGTTGTTCGCTGTGCGAGAGGTCCCGCAAGCCTCCACGGGGTTTTCCCCTTCGAGCTTCTCTATGGACGCCAGCCCCGCGGGGTTTTGGATGTTCTAAGAGAAACTTGGGAGGACGGACCATCTCAAAGTAAGAACGAAATTCAGTATGTCATGGACTTGAGAACAAAACTTCACACTTTGGGGCGGCTGTCAACGGAGAATTTGTTACAAGCCCAGGACAAACAGAGCCGGCTGTATAACAGGGGGACTAATTTACGAAAATTTACACCGGGAGAGAAAGTGCTTGTATTGCTCCCTACGTCAAGCTCTAAATTATTGGCAAAGTGGCAAGGACCATTTGAGGTCACACGGCAAATCGGAGATCTCGATTATGAGGTAATACGGTCTGATAGGAGGGGGCACGTCAGATATATCACCTCAATCTCCTCAAAAAATGGAATGAGGCAGAGGCAGTGATGCTGGCGATGGTGATTGGTGGAGAGGATGATCTTGGGCCAGAGGCGATTTCCAAACCTCAATCTCTTGCGCTGGCTCCGGGAGGAGATCATCTCTCGCCCTCCCAGCTCACTGATCTCACTAAATTACAAGCAGAATTTGCGGACGTGTTCTCCCCCCTGCCGGGCCGTACTAATCTGATTCAGCACCATATCGAGACAGAGCCGGGCGTGGTAGTTCGCAGCCGGCCGTATCGCTTGCCTGAGCACAAGAAAAAAGTGGTTCAGACAGAATTAGAGGCAATGCTTGACATGGGGGTAATAGAAGAATCCAGCAGTAACTGGGCGAGCCCGATAGTTTTAGTTCCTAAGACGGACGGCTCGGTTCGGTTCTGTGTGGATTATCGCAAGGTGAATGCTGTGTCGAAATTCGACGCGTATCCAATGCCACGGGTGGACGAACTGCTTGATCGGCTCGGTACAGCTCGTTTTTATTCGACACTGGACTTAACAAAGGGATATTGGCAGATCCCCTTGTCGCCGTTATCTAAAGAAAAAACAGCTTTCACAACGCCGTTCGGATTACACCAATTTGTCACTCTTCCGTTCGGGCTGTTCGGGGCACCGGCTACCTTTCAGCGTCTCATGGATAGGATTCTACGGCCCCATGCTGCGTATGCTGCAGCCTATTTAGATGACATAATTATATTTAGTCATGACTGGCAGCGGCATATGCAGCATTTAAGGGCCGTCCTGAGATCGCTGAGAGGAGCTGGGCTCACGGCCAACCCGAAGAAGTGTGCAATTGGGCGTGTGGAAGTAAGATATCTGGGCTTCCACTTGGGACATGGACAGGTGCGTCCCCAAATTGATAAGACTGCAGCAGTTGCGACCTGTCCGCGCCCCAAGACCAAAAAGGAGGTGAGACAGTTCCTGGGGCTGGCGGGATATTATAGGAGATTTGTTCCTAATTATTCGGACCTCACCAGCCCTTTGACTGATCTCACTAAAAAGGAGGCGCCAGATACGGTCCAGTGGACGGAGCCGTGCCAGCAGGCCTTTACCCAAGTGAAGGCTGCTTTATGTGGCGGGCCGCTATTACACTCTCCTGATTTTTCTCTCCCATTTCTGTTGCAGACAGACGCGTCGGACAGGGGGCTGGGTGCGGTCCTGTCCCAGGAGATAGAGGGGGAGGAGCGGCCGGTGCTGTACATAAGTCGGAAGCTCTCAAAGAGAGAGACTAAGTACAGCACCATAGAAAAGGAGTGTCTTGCCATCAGATGGGCCGTCCTCACCCTCCGATATTATCTCCTGGGACGGGAATTCACCCTCTGTTCGGACCACGCTCCCCTGCAGTGGCTCCACCGCATGAAGGATACCAACGCGCGGATCACTCGTTGGTATCTAGCTTTACAGCCTTTTAAGTTCAAGGTGGTCCACAGGCCGGGTGTTCAGATGGCTGTGGCCGATTTCCTCTCCAGAAATGGGGGGGGGGGGGGGGGGCTGCAGGCCGGATGGCTCCCCGGCCTGAGTCGGGCGGTGGGGGTATGTGGCGAGGGGGGCGTGGTTCAGCGAAGTCTGCAGCGGGAGAGAGAGGCAGGAGACGAGCGGTTGAGTGAGTGGGTTAAATGCAAATGACGAACACCTGTTTCTTGTTTCAGTAATTGGCGTGGAGAGAGTATATAACGCCAGGAGAAACAGGAGTGGGGGAGAGAGAGAAGGACTACTGACTGCTTACCCCCTGGATGCTGGAATTGTTGGCTGGAGTTGCTTATGTTTGTACTGGACCGTTTTGTGCCTGTCTGCACACCTGTTTTGTTATTTTTGAAAACCAAATAAAGCAGTCAGTAGTCAAGCTGACCCTGTCCTCTTCCTTCCTGACATTGAACTTTGTTACAGTAAGTTAGAATGCATGAAATAGCATTAGAACCCCCTTTAAGCAACAGTCTTAAGCCACGGGGCCTACCACTCCAGACATACACGGGCGTCAGCTCGTGGCAATGCTCAGTCATCGAGGGAGCCTACTCAATAACCAGACTAAAGTGAAGGTTAACATTCCGCTCGACCGGAGCCATGATGGTGCAGGACAGATAAACACAGAGCTATAAGTGAAGTACTCAATTACGACCCTGTTTTAACAGGGGAGTACTATGAGCATGACCCTGAGAATGCTACAGGGTGGAGGCCTACCAGTGGGACTCTAACCATGACAGAAATATTTTCTGCACTCAGCTCAAGGAGAATGGAGGCCTTTTCCTCAAAAAGCCAACCACATTCAACATGACACTTGAACGTCAGTTCAGCGGGCTTTAGGGAGAGCCTAGGCTGGAGGCCTCGCTATTTGCTAGCTTCTGAAGAGCGGGGCCACAGCAAAAATGCACTCTATTCACACAGTGAAAGGGGCCTAACACCACCCAGGAGACAACTGCACTGGGGAGGCCTCTGTTAATAACCTGCGACCCTAGCTGCTATCTATTTTGCCTCTACACCAACATGCATTTACCCCAAATGCAGAAAGGGGGCCGCCCTTGGCCAGATGACTCTCACAATGAGAGGAGGCCAACACTAGGGATGCTAGATGGAACCTCATTCAGATACTGAGAGGTCAGGGGCGAGAATGCTTTCTTTCTTTTTAGCAGACCGCCTACACTATCCCTAGTATTAACCTAGGCCAGCTATTGAGGCGGCCCTGGTGAGGGCCAGCACACAAGCATAGATCTACCTGAGGCTCATAAGAGCAGTAGCCTCTACAGAACGACTCTCAATATCGAGAGGAGGCATAATCACTCAACCTGTATAACAGCTAAGGTGGCCTGAATTTACACTGAGAACACACTGCTGCTAACTATATGCTTACCCAGTAGGGGTGTGAATCTTTGGGTAGACAGTGACTAAATTCGATTCACGATTTATAGGTGTTCAATTTGATTTAAGAGTGATTTTTGCAAATTCAGAATGAGTCGAGACAATTCACATTCGTTTTGATCCTGCATTTTATTATGCATTTTAATATGCTTCCTCAGTGTGTCTTAGTTAGGATCAGGAGGTCAGAGAGTAAGGGCTAAAACAAACAAACAAATAAACCTTTTGTCCATTGTTAATATTAGTTCATGTTAGTTCCTAATGATGCCACATAACTTTATTTTAATCTTAAATTGGCATTTGTGGAAATTTACATGAGCAAAACTTTAAAAGGGCTTCAAAAGTATTGTTAGGCCTAGTTCATAGTTAACTATACTGCCGTCCAAAGGCAAAGCGCAGTAACTACACATTTGATCAAAAATGAGTTATGGCTTGAAATGTGCTTTGTAACATCTTTTCTGTATTGTGACAAAGTATCCCGATTCAAAATTGTCCCGTTTCTGAGAAACGAGGGTGTCAAAATTGCAGTAACTACAAAATTGAAGCTAATACCAAGGCAAACCGCAGTAAGTGATGTTACTGCGTTCTAGCTTTGTTTTCCCTGCTTTGACAGCTGCGGCATGATGGTTAAACTCGCGTTAAAACGGAAATATCCAAAGACGAGAAGGGAAGATAGCAAAATATGAACTCCTAGCCAAGCAAACGACAGCTTTATAATCAATTAACATTAACTTGCTAGCAAATTAGACCGATATTTTAGCCTACCTGCGCTGCTCCATTGATGGCTATGCTCAACATAATCAGGGGCGGAAACTGCCATCGGGAGTACCGAGTGTTTTCCCGGTTGTCCGCTGGATAATGTGGGCCGGCCCGTTGCGATGTAAATATATGTGAAGAATGAATTAAAGTAAATTTACGTAGTCTGTATCCTCCGTCAACCCAGACGAATTGTTCGCGCGGGCGCGGCCGACCCACTTCAGCCAAAAAAACTTAGTGTGCTCAGTCTCTCTAGTGCTGTCTGTCTGTCTGTCTACTGCCCACAGAAACCGAGCAGCATGGCACTTTTACTGTTTGATTAAAAAATAAATAAATAAATGACGGACATTCATTTACATGCATGCACTTCTGACCTTTTCAGATTTTTCATATTTTAATGACGTTATTCGTCACACAAATGGACACAGAAACATAACGTTGTTTCAGCATGCCAGAGTGAATGTTTGTGTATCTGTTATTAGGATTTCTTCAGTAATTTCACAATCATTTGAAAATTATTCATAAAACTCGAAATATCACTTGCAAACTTATACTAAACATGGCCTAACTAATAATATATTTAAGTATGTCCCGTGTTTGGAAAGTGTCTAAAATATATCATTTTCTAATTAGTTCACATGCATTATTTTACACACTGGTGATCAAGTTTGAAATTATACTTATTTAATGTCTTTGAAAGAGGAAGTCGGAATTTATTTGATCGAAAATACAGTCAAATAGCTGTTTTCTATGTGGATTTATTAGGGGCCAAGCCCCGAAGGGGCTGTAGCCCCTATTGTAATTGTACGTTTTCCCTTTTATTATTATTATTCTTCCTCCCGAATGGGAGTCTATGGCAGCCCTATCAACGGAACATGAGAAAATGATGAAATTTGGCACAGTTGTAGAGATGCTCATGAATAGTGATTGGACCAAATTTGGAGTCTCTAGAACCAACTCTATAGCGCCACCACCAGTTCAAAATTTCAACATTCTAACGGTTTTAACATTTGAACTCTTTGTCATAGAAAAATTAAATTTAGTTCATCTGATTCGTCTCTTCATGCTGATGCTATTCAACTTCTTACATTAAGTCTCCACCCATTACAGTAGCGGACATTTTGAAAAGTACAGTATTTGTTTTTTTCGCTTCTCCTCCTTCAAAATTTGTCCAATTTTGTCCAGACTTTGATCAGGTGATCTTTGGTCTGAGCCGCACAGAAATGACTCAACAGATTTTTTTTATTCATCTTTGTTCAAAAGTTATGATGTCACGAAGTTAACGAGGTTGATCCGAAATTGCTATAGAGGCTGTATCTCGGCCAAACTTTGAGCAATCGAAACAAAAATTGGTACCCTTGATCAAGACCATGATCTAAGGTTCCATGCCGAATTTGGGAACAGCGCCACCTACAGGTCATGAGATATGAAAAATGGCTATTTTGGCCAATTACTTTTGAACACTTTATTAGAAAATCAAGATCTTGGTGTCTATGGATTCCTTGGGCCATGCCGAATCCGGGGATATTGAATTTGTCAACATCGGATGAAAAGCATGTCCGCCATTTTGAATTTTGTCATAAATTGCAATAACTTTTAAACAATTTGACATATCATCACAAAATTTGGTACATATGACCATCAGAGTGTCCTGAAGGTACATGAGAAGTTTCAGCACAGCGCCACCTAGTGTTCCACAGATATAATGTTTTTTGCAAAATTGCTTATAACATTATCCAAAATGTGTCTGCTTTATGTCATTTTATTCCCTGGCTTATGCCGATTCCGACAATGTGTCATTTGTCATTTTCCTTAAATGTACCTGTCTGCCATATTGAATTAAATCAAAAACAGTTTTTTCGCTACTCCTCCTACAAATTTTGGTCAATTTTGTCCAAAATCAGCTCAGATGATCTTTGGACCGAGCCGCACAGAAATGACTGAACGGATTTTTGATATTCGCTACCATTCCCAAGATATTCATCTCTGAATGTGACCTTGCTTGTGTTTGTTGTCTTATACTAGTTAGCTTAGCACAGTAATTGCTTAGCATGCTAAACTATTGCTATTCTTTCTAATGTGGTCTTCAGTCAACAGGTTAACCAAAACTTAGTTGGCATTAAATAACTTTGCATACTAATATGGTTAACATGCTATGAAGCTTTTTTTTTGTGAACTCTTTCTCACACTGAAACCTCTGCTTAGCATACTGATGAACTTGCATGGCTGATTAGCTCAATGTGTTACGCCACGGATCCCGAATGCTCTGCATCGTGGGTTCGAAACTCAGTGTGACACATGCCCAGACCGCATGAGGTACTGTGGCAGGAAAAGATGCAGAACTTGTGTCTGTTCTAGGCATTCTGCCTAAAACTGGTCTAATCTGAAGCTATCACATGCAATTCCTTTATGTCCAAATTCGTAGTTATTCTTCTTCCCCCTGTATGGTAATCAATGAACCATAAGAAGGAAAATTATCAAATTTGGCATGCTTGTAGTGATAGTAATTAAAAGTAATTTGACCAACTTTGGAGTATCTAGGACTAAGTCTATAGCGCCACCACCAGTTCAAATATTCACTTTTGTAAAGGTTATAACTTTTGAACCCTTTGTTCCAGAAAAATGAATGTCAATACAACTGATTCCTCTCTTCATACTGATCACATTCAATATCTTACATTAAGTCTCCACCCAGTACAGTAGTGGCCATTTTGATAAGTACAGTATTCCGTTTTTTCGCTACTCCTCCTTCAAAATTTGTCCAATTTTGCCCAAACTTTGATCAGGTGATCTTTGGTCTGAGCCGCACAGAAATGACTGAACAGATTTTTTTTATTCATCTTTGTTCAAAAGTTATGATGTCACGAAGTTCACGAGGTTTACCCAAAATTGCTATAGAGGCTGTATCTCGGCCAAATTTTGAGCAATCAAAACTAAAATTGGTACACTTGATCAAGACCATGATCTGAGGTTCCATGCCAAATTTGGGAACAGTGCCACCTACAGGTCATGAGATCTGAAAAATGGCTATTTTGGCCAATAACTTTTGAACAACTTTTGAATAACTTTTAGAAAATCAAGATCTTGGTGTCTATGGATTCCCTGTGCCATGCCGAATCCGAGGATATCGAATTCGTCAACATCGGATGAACCACGTGTCCGCCATTTTGAATTTTGTCATAAATTGCAATAACTTTTAAACAATTTGACATATCTTCACACAAATTGGTATGTATGACCTTTAGAAGGTCCTGAAGGTACCTGAGAAGTTTCAACACAGCGCCACCTACTGTTCCACAGATGTAATGATTATTGCAAAACCACTTATAACTTTTGAAAACACTTTCCAAAATGTGTATGCTTTATGTCATTTTATTCCCTGGCTTATGCCGATTCCGACGATGTGTCATCTTCATTTTCCTTAAATGTACCTGTCCGCCATATTGAAATAAATGGAAAACAGTTTTTTCGCTACTCCTCCTACAATTTTTGTCCAATTTTGTCCAAAATCAGCTCAGGTGATCTTTGGACCGAGCCGCACAGAAATGACTGAATGGATTTTTGATATTCGCTACCATTCCCAAGATATTCATCTCTGAATGTGACCTTGCTTGTGTTTGTTGTCTTATGCTAGTTAGCTTAGCATGCTAATTGCTTAGCATGCTAACCAGTTGTCATTCTCTTTAATGTGGCTCTTCAGTTATCAAGTTAACCATGAGCTTCATTAGCATTAAGTTAGCTTAGCATGCTAATATGGTTAGCATGCTAAGTAATGCTTTTTTTGTGAATTCTTTGTTAGACTAAAAGGTTTCTTCCACAGTCTGTTGAATGTGCATCCTCAAGTAGCTCAATGTGTAAAGCCAGTTATCTGAAGAGCCCTGTATCCGAAGTTAGTGGGTTCGAATCCCAGGTGGAGCGGTTTTATAAAATAGTGTGTTTTGATTCCTTTACTGCCTCTTGGATTAGAAATAAATGCTTTTTGTTTCATGCTGTGTTCATTTTCATCTAAGCTTATGTACATTCTGAGTTCATTCTTGCCCGTAATTCTGAACCAGCTGTTTCATGTTTGTTCATTTTCTGCTGTTTTTCCTCTTCCTGCTCTGTATTGCACTACAGCATGATGAGCTGCAGAATGATCTAAACTAAAGTTATTAGGGGCCAAGCCCCGAAGGGGCTGTAGCCCCTATTGTAATTGTACGTTTTCCCTTTTATTAGGGGCCAAGACCCGAAGGGGCTGTAGCCCCTATTGTAATTGTACGTTTTCCCTTTTATTATTATTATTCTTCCTCCCGAATGGGAGTCTATGGCAGCCCTATCAACGGAACATGAGAAAATGATGAAATTTGGCACAGTTGTAGAGATGCTCATGAATAGTGATTGGACCAAATTTGGAGTCTCTAGAACCAACTCTATAGCGCCACCACCAGTTCAAAATTTCAACATTCTAACGGTTTTAACATTTGAACTCTTTGTCATAGAAAAATTAAATTTAGTTCATCTGATTCGTCTCTTCATGCTGATGCTATTCAACTTCTTACATTAAGTCTCCACCCATTACAGTAGCGGACATTTTGAAAAGTACAGTATTTGTTTTTTTCGCTTCTCCTCCTTCAAAATTTGTCCAATTTTGTCCAGACTTTGATCAGGTGATCTTTGGTCTGAGCCGCACAGAAATGACTCAACAGATTTTTTTTATTCATCTTTGTTCAAAAGTTATGATGTCACGAAGTTAACGAGGTTGACCCGAAATTGCTATAGAGGCTGTATCTCGGCCAAACTTTGAGCAATCGAAACAAAAATTGGTACCCTTGATCAATACCATGATCTAAGGTTCCATGCCGAATTTGGGAACAGCGCCACCTACAGGTCATGAGATATGAAAAATGGCTATTTTGGCCAATTACTTTTGAACACTTTATTAGAAAATCAAGATCTTGGTGTCTATGGATTCCTTGGGCCATGCCGAATCCGGGGATATTGAATTTGTCAACATCGGATGAAAAGCATGTCCGCCATTTTGAATTTTGTCATAAATTGCAATAACTTTTAAACAATTTGACATATCATCACAAAATTTGGTACATATGACCATCAGAGTGTCCTGAAGGTACATGAGAAGTTTCAGCACAGCGCCACCTAGTGTTCCACAGATATAATGTTTTTTGCAAAAATGCTTATAACTTTTGAAAACATTATCCAAAATTTGTCTGCTTTATGTCATTTTATTCCCTGGCTTATGCCGATTCCGACAATGTGTCATTTGTCATTTTCCTTAAATGTACCTGTCTGCCATATTGAATTAAATCAAAAACAGTTTTTTCGCTACTCCTCCTACAAATTTTGGTCAATTTTGTCCAAAATCAGCTCAGATGATCTTTGGACCGAGCCGCACAGAAATGACTGAACAGATTTTTGATATTCGCTACCATTCCCAAGATATTCATCTCTGAATGTGACCTTGCTTGTGTTTGTTGTCTTATACTAGTTAGCTTAGCACAGTAATTGCTTAGCATGCTAAACTATTGCTATTCTTTCTAATGTGGTCTTCAGTCAACAGGTTAACCAAAACTTAGTTGGCATTAAATAACTTTGCATACTAATATGGTTAACATGCTATGAAGCTTTTTTTTTGTGAACTCTTTCTCACACTGAAACCTCTGCTTAGCATACTGATGAACTTGCATGGCTGATTAGCTCAATGTGTTACGCCACGGATCTCGAATGCTCTGCATCGTGGGTTCGAAACTCAGTGTGATACATGCCCAGACCGCATGAGGTACTGTGGCAGGAAAAGATGCAGAACTTGTGTCTGTTCTAGGCATTCTGCCTAAAACTGGTCTAATCTGAAGCTATCACATGCAATTCCTTTATGTCCAAATTCGTAGTTATTCTTCTTCCCCCTGTATGGTAATCAATGAACCATAAGAAGGAAAATTATCAAATTTGGCATGCTTGTAGTGATAGTAATTAAAAGTAATTTGACCAACTTTGGAGTATCTAGGACTAAGTCTATAGCGCCACCACCAGTTCAAATATTCACTTTTGTAAAGGTTATAACTTTTGAACCCTTTGTTCCAGAAAAATGAATGTCAATACAACTGATTCCTCTCTTCATACTGATCACATTCAATATCTTACATTAAGTCTCCACCCAGTACAGTAGTGGCCATTTTGAAAAGTACAGTATTCCGTTTTTTCGCTACTCCTCCTTCAAAATTTGTCCAATTTTGTCCAAACTTTGATCAGGTGATCTTTGGTCTGAGCCGCACAGAAATGACTGAACAGATTTTTTTTATTCATCTTTGTTCAAAAGTTATGATGTCACGAAGTTAACAAGGTTGACCCAAAATTGATATAGAGGCTGTATCTCGGCCAAACTTTGAGCAATCAAAACTAAAATTGGTACACTTGATCAAGACCATGATCTGAGGTTCCATGCCAAATTTGGGAACAGCGCCACCTACAGGTCATGAGATCTGAAAAATGTCTATTTTGGCCAATAACTTTTGAACACTTTATTAGAAAATCAAGATGGTGTCTATGGATTCCCTGTGCCATGCCGAATCCGAGGATATCGAATTTGTCAACATCGGATGAACCACGTGTCCGCCATTTTGAATTTTGTCATAAATTGCAATAACTTTTAAACAATTTGACATATCTTCACACAAATTGGTATGTATGACCTTTAGAAGGTCCTGAAGGTACCTGAGAAGTTTCAACACAGCGCCACCTACTGTTCCACAGATGTAATGATTATTGCAAAACCACTTATAACTTTTGAAAACACTTTCCAAAATGTGTATGCTTTATGTCATTTTATTTCCTGGCTTATGCCGATTCCGACGATGTGTCATTTGTCATTTTCCTTAAATGTACCTGTCTGCCATATTGAAATAAATGGAAAACAGTTTTTTCGCTACTCCTCCTACAATTGTTGTCCAATTTTGTCCAAAATCAGCTCAGGTGATCTTTGGACCGAGCCGCACAGAAATGACTGAATGGATTTTTGATATTCGCTACCATTCCCAAGATATTCATCTCTGAATGTGACCTTGCTTGTGTTTGTTGTCTTATGCTAGTTAGCTTAGCATGCTAATTGCTTAGCATGCTAACCAGTTGTCATTCTCTTTAATGTGGCTCTTCAGTTATCAAGTTAACCATGAGCTTCATTAGCATTAAGTTAGCTTAGCATGCTAATATGGATAGCATGCTAAGTAATGCTTTTTTTGTGAATTCTTTGTTAGACTAAAAGGTTTCTTCCACAGTCTGTTGAATGTGCATCCTCAAGTAGCTCAATGTGTAAAGCCAGTTATCTGAAGAGCCCTGTATCCGAAGTTAGTGGGTTCGAATCCCAGGTGGAGCGGTTTTATAAAATAGTGTGTTTTGATTCCTTTACTGCCTCTTGGATTAGAAATAAATGCTTTTTGTTTCATGCTGTGTTCATTTTCATCTAAGCTTATGTACATTCTGAGTTCATTCTTGCCCGTAATTCTGAACCAGCTGTTTCATGTTTGTTCATTTTCTGCTGTTTTTCCTCTTCCTGCTCTGTATTGCACTACAGCATGATGAGCTGCAGAATGATCTAAAGTGCAGCTTTATAAGAATTCTTCATTTTGAGTTCATTTTCACATGAACTAATAAACTTCGGCAGGTGTGGAAACATTCACTTGCACAGTGGTGCAATGAGATGAGAAATGGACCTTGGACCCGGAGGTCGTGGATTCGAATCTTGTGTGGGGTTCCTTTATACAATTGTGTGTAATGAGTCATTTTGATACCTTTTTTATCCAAATAAGGATTGTGCTAATCTTTATTCCTCTTCAATGAGATACAAGTATTTTAGTTCATTCCGTGTTCGTTCTCTGAACTTCTATTGATTTTCATTTCATTTCCACCTGTCCTTCTGAACCAGATGTTTTGCATGTACATTCAATTTCTGCTGTTTTTGCTCTTCCTGCTCCGTATTGCGCTACTGCCCCTACTGGGGCTTGGCCCCGAATTGCTGCTTGCAGCTATATTTGTAAAATGTAATTTATTCCTCTGATTAAAGCTGAATTTTCAGCATCATTACTCCAGTCCTCAGAGCAATTTTAACATTCACAACATGCAAACATCAAAAAAAAAAAATTAAAGTTATTAAAAACAACCAACGTGTAGTAAGAAACACAACAATAAAGTTGGACGAACACATTTAGTTTGTAGATACTGCACTTTCCTTTTGCAATAGTGTTTTAGTTGTTTAAGGTCATCCAAAGGCAGAGTGCAGTATCTACATTTTGGAGGTCAAAGGTCACATCAGTGGTCATGGTTTTTATCTATAAAAAATGTCTTCCTAAGAAGGCAATACATGAATGCATTACCACTAATCTACCTGCAACGTGTTTGACTGGCTGGTGTAAAAACTTTAAAGGCGTTTTTCTCAGTTTCAGTGTTTGCGTAGTTACTGCACTTTGCCTTTGTAGGGCAGTATAGTGCAGGATAGTTCTAAAGGCTACACAACCTTATTAAAGTTTTCCAGGAACAACAAACATATAAACACAACAAACACAAACAATATCATTCACCTTCCCAAATAATCCTAAACTATCTAACTAATACATTGATTATTGACCGAAATTAACAATTCACGATTCAAAAAAACATGTTTCAAGATTGATGCATCGTCAGGATTTGTAATCGATGCATCGAGAAAACGAGTGTATCGTTACACCCCTATTACCCAGGGAACAATGTCAGGCTGCCCCCTGAGCAGACACTAGATATTTGATCTATCTGAAGTTCAAGCGCTAGTCTCTTGCACATCAACTCTCCAAACCTTATGTGAGAAGAGACAGCTACTCTACCATGAGGTGGCTATCAAGGCAGCCTGACGATGGCCAGCCCTTGAAACATGTACTAGATAAAGCAGTGGCCTCAAAAAAATACTGCATTCTGGGAGGAAGCCAACTAACTCAATACAACTACCTACTGATGGATAGCTGAAATGAGTGGTGGCCTCACCAGTGAATTCACAATAAGCAAAGCCAGCACACTCACTTAAGAAGACCAAAACAGTACTTCAATCTCATTCTAGCCACTCTACAAGGGAACTTTAGGGCCCTAAGAAGATACTAGTTATAACAAACTTTTCACTAGGTAAATCCCCACAAACTCTATACAGGGAACAGTGGCCTACAACAAATACTATTGGTATTAAAAATAGCACAAGACCTACGAAGTTCAACCTGCGGCCCGCAGAATGGAGACCATAGAAAAACGTCTCGGGTTACGTCTGTAACCCTGGTTCCCTGAATAAAGGAACGAGACGCTGCGTAGTCGCTTTGGGAACGCCTCTGCGCGTTTTGTCTTGAAGCACTCGTGAAATCGAACCAATAGTGTGACGGGACGTCAGTGCGGGTGATGTCACGGACCAGGAAGCTATAAAGCACTCCTGAGAACAAAGAACGCCAGCTTCTGATATGGATGAAGCAGACACTCACAGGCGTGCAGGGAGTATGGCTAAGCTACGCAGCGTCTCGTTCCCTTATTCAGGGAACCAGGGTTACAGACGTAACCCGAGATGTTCCCTTTCATGGGAACATCGACGCTGCGTAGTCGCTTTGGGAACGCTATCCCAACTATCCCGCATCACATATCTCGTTAATGGGAACCCCCGAGATCAAAGCCTTTGAGGCAGCCATACCCCTAGTAGAGTGTGCCCGGACAGCCAAAGGTGAAAGCTGCCCGTATGACTCATGGGCAAGAGAGATGGCCTCGACCACCCACTTGCTCATTCTTCCTGATCCGGATTAATCAAAGGAGGAGGACAAAAGGCCTGCAGTACAATCGGTCCTGGGACGTTGGTGGGGACCTTGGATTTATAACCAGGTCTAAGATGAAGGAAAGCCCTGAACATACCAGGCGCAAATTCCAAACATGAGGGAGCAACCGAAAGTGCTTGAAGATCTCCAATTCTTTTGAGAGATGATATTGCCAACAGGTGGACTGTTTTAAGAGAGAGGAATCTTCCAGACACCTCCTCTAATGGTTCAAAGGGAGCCTCAGCTAACCCTTCCAACACAATAGCCCAGTCCCAGACCAGAGTTTTGTACGCACAGAAGGCCTCAGCCTCTGGGTACCACAGAGAAAGCGTATAAATGGGGAGTCTCTTCCACAGAAGAGTCCCCCAACAAAGCATGATAAGTTGAAATAGCCACTATATAAACCTTCAAGGTAGAAGGAGATAAACCATCCAAGTTTTATACTTTGTGAAATTGCAGCACAAGACTGATAGAAGAGTGGAACAGGTCCAGCTGAAGTTGTCTACAGCAAGTAAAAAACAACTTCCATTTATTTGTCTGTATAGCTTTCTCGTGGAAGGAGCTCTGGAGTGGAGTATAGTCTCGACAACCTCAGTTGGGAGACTGGATTCTATGAGCCTAGCCCCCTCAGAGGCCAGGCTCAGAGTTTCCACAACTCCAGGCGGGGGTAAATTATCATGCCGCCCGCTTGAGACAGAAAGTTTTGTCTGATAGGGATCTCCATGGGGGAGCAGTGTAGAAGAGACACTAGGTCTACAAATCAAACTCGGGTTGGCCGGAACGGGGCTATCAGTATTAGATAGACCATCTCTAGGCAAACCCTCCCCAGAACTCCTGGGAACAGAGCGATCAGGGAAATAGTGTGTACAGACGTAACCTCTGCCACGTCTGCACCATGGCATCCAACCCCAGAGGGGTGGATTAGTCAGAGAGCACCACAGTGGGCAAAGAGATGTTCTTTCGAAGCAAATAGGTCAATTTCTGCACGACCAAAGTTCTCAAATGAGCTCCACCACCTCAGGGTGGAGACT
Organism: Chanodichthys erythropterus; assembly: GCF_024489055.1. Taxonomy (NCBI): domain Eukaryota; kingdom Metazoa; phylum Chordata; class Actinopteri; order Cypriniformes; family Xenocyprididae; genus Chanodichthys; species Chanodichthys erythropterus. The sequence goes on along the minus strand of NC_090233.1, from coordinate 6,551,542 downwards.
CCATTCCCCGGGCCTCAGCCCCTGCCTCAACAGGATGTATGCCCCCACATTTTGATGCCCCGGGATAAGTGCTGCTCTCAGGGAGAGGAGCTTCCCCAGGGCCAACAAGAGGATCTGATGGGCTAATCTGCACAACTGGCAAGGCCTCAGACCCCCTGATGGTTGATATGAGAGACCACTGACATGTTGTCTGTGCGAACCAACACATAGTGGCGACCCTTGGGTCTGGGAGGAAGTATTGAGTACTCAATATACCGCCATCATTTCCAGATGATTTATGTGCCAGGAAAGTAGATGGTCCTCCCAAAGACCCTGAGCCAAGCGACCACTCATGATCGCCTCCCAGCCTGTGAGGGAAGCATCTGTCGTTAGCATTACACGACGACAAGGAGCCCCCAACACAGGTCCCTGGGACAGGAACCAAGGCTTCTTCCACATGACTAAGGCACGAAGGCATCGCCGCGTGACCTTAATCATGCGAAAAGGATTTCTTCTCTGAGAAAACCCCTTGGTCCTGAGCCACCACTGTAAGGGTCTCATGTGCAGCAGGCCAAAAGGTATCACATTGGACGCAGCTGCCGTAAGACCCAACAGTCTCTGAAACTGTTTTGCAGTGTGTGACTGGCCTAATTTCACCCCGTTCACGGCCGAGAGAATGGAACGCATCAGAGCAGTAGACCGACGCGCCTGCATTGTGATGGAATCCCAGACTACCCCTTTTAGATAGTTGGTAGTTTAAGCTGGAAGAAGCACACTCTTCTTGGCATTAATTCCAGCCCTAGCCTTCTGATGTGAGACAGAACAACATCTTGATGTTGGACTGCTATATGCTCAAACTGAGCTAAATTCAACCAATTGCTGATATAATTCACCACGCGAATGCCCTGGAGTCTCAGAGGAGCCAGAGCTGCATCCACGCATTTTGTGAAGGTGTGGGGTGAAAGAGCTAGGCAGAAAGGAAGAACCCTGTATTGATAAGTTTCGCCCCCGAAAGCAAATCTGAGGAACCTCCTGTGCTGAGGATGGATGGATACAAGAAAGTATCCTACAACCCTCTTTGGAACAAAGTACAGACTGTAAAACCCTGACAGCTTGCTGGGAGGAGAAACCCCTTCTATAGCTCCTTTTTGCGAGAGCGTCAGAACTATGTGTTCCAATACCAGAGACTGCAAGGGGTCCACCACTATAAGGAAGACCCTGTTAAATTGGGGCGGGCGAGACCCGAATTCTGTAACCCTTTTCTATTGTGAGCAGTACCCATAGAGAAATACTTGGAAGTTTCCATCTACCAGAAATCTACTAAGGGAACCAGTCTCTCAAGACTGGCCTCTGGAGTTTCTTTTTTTTTTTTTTTTTGAGCATTTGACTCAGCGCCCTGAAGCGGCGAACCGGCAGGGAACAACCGAATCAAATGTTGACCGGCCCTCCTCAGAGGGTCAGTGGAGACTGCTGCGCCCTGAAGCACACGAGGTGGCAAGGTTGGCAGAACGGCCCCCTGAGGGCACCGAGGAGGGGCGGATACCATATAGTGTGGTAAAGAACCCTCTTCGGAAGGGGGCTACCCTCGATTGTCCCATGCCACTGGCGTCAGGACCTTTTCAAAGCCTTCTTGGTGATAATAACAGTCCGCAGATTCCACAAAGACAGCTTTCTGCGGGGGAGCACGGGTGGCGACACTTTTTTTTTTTTTTTTTGAATGAACGGTCAGACCAGTGCCCTGAAATGGCGAACCGGCAGGTAACAACTGAACTGACCACTCTATGACCCTCCTTTCCTTGGAGGAATTAGCTCGAAATATTTTTGCAATATTTGTTTGCAATATTATAGGGAAAGAGAGAAAGGGAACTCCCGTCTACTCAGTTCCCTCCAAATATATATAAACGTGTATATATATATATATATATATATATATATATATATATATATATATATATATATATATATATATATATATATATAAACATATATATAAAATATATTACGGGCACGATATCTATGCGCAGCCTCGGCAAACGCGAGATCCGAGCCGTATATTCTTTATTGCGGACTTAATCTGCGTGCTGCCTTGGCAAACACGAGATCCGAGCTATATGTTCTTTATTGCAGGCTTAATCCACGCGCTGCCGCGGCAAACGCGAGATTCGAGCCTTGCGTTAGACTTTTATTCCCTCGAGAATAAAGCCAACAGGAGTGGAGCTAAAAACTCTCGCTAGTGCATACTTCTCTTTACACTTCGGGACATTTTTATGAATGAACACTGTCAGCTGTGAACTGACGTGCATGCTCCACTCTCAGCAAACAAAACATTGTGTGCATCCTTACTCGCTTTGTAGTATAGCACTGGAAGGAACGCAACTCAAACTGCTGTTCACTTTCTTTATATATACAAATATATCTTCAATATTTGTAAGTTGACAAATTCAGAAAGATATTTAACTTCTCAGTTAAATCGAGAAAATAATCAGACTTTCACGGTCTGAATATTAAACAAAATAATCATGGCTTTCAAACACAACTGATTTGTTTTTGACGTTAGAATAAACGTGTGATTTTGAAACACGATATGAGTGTGAGGTTGCGAGTCCTCAAATCAATATCACAATATCCACCTCCTCAGAGCTGGACATGTGAAGTAACGGTGCCTCAACCCGGGGGAAGAAACCGCAGAGCATGCTTCCACCTGGGAGACGGCACTGAAACTGGCAGGTAAGGGCAGAGAAAGGGCAGCGCCCGTCTCTAACCCCTCTGCCAAATTCATCTGCGAACTCCATGATCTGAGCAGCGCTCTGCCTCGGCAGATGCACGGGACCCGACCACGAAGAACGCGAGCCGCGGCACCTTCCTCAGAGAGCGCCCGGCGGGAGTGGAGAGGTTTTATATTACAATGCTCGCAAACAACCCCCTCGAGGGCCGCCTGGGCATGCTCCGCTCCCAGGCAAACAACACGGAGCTCGTGTGTATCCCCACACGTGAAGTAATGAAAGTAGGGAAACACACGGTCTGATGCTGTTTGCTCGCCATTATAGTGTCTTTTATATACTATATATATGTGGTGTAATACTGATACTCTTGTTCTCAAACAAAAGAGATCGTTTCTGTATATGTAAATGACAGACAACACCAAATAAGACACACGATAACACAGAGCGCTGCTGAAGACACAGAAGCTGGCGTTCTTTGTTCTCAGGAGTGCTTTATAGCTTCCTGGTCCGTTACGTCACCCGCACTGACGTCCCGTCACACTATTGGTTCGATTTCACGAGTGCTTCAAGACAAAACGCGCAGAGGCGTTCCCAAAGCGACTACGCAGCGTCGATGTTCCCATGAAAGGGAACTTTTTTTTTCCATCTACCACCCTTTCGGGCCTGAAAGGGCACTCTCACCATCAAAGCCAAGACGGACCATCAGAAGCACATAGCTCATCATAGGCCCAGCCTCAATCCTAATGTAAAAAGCACCTGGGGGGAAACTCAGGAGGAGAAAGAAGAACAGAGAGGGTAGTTCTGGTCACCCTCGGAGGGAGGCGATCCATCACCGACACTGCGCGCGTTTGCACTGGATCACCTCCCTTAGACAATACTCACCTTCTGGCCCTGTCACCGAACCTTAGATCGAGATGTGCTCTTGCATGTCTGGGTGCAGACTCAGATCTTAGCGGTATGTATGTCTTAAATGCCACTAAGCGCACATTTGTCTCTCTGAAGTTCCCAACTACCGCCTCAACGGAGGTGCCGAAAAGTTCAGAGGGCGAAACCGGCACATCGAGGAGAAAGCCCTTTTCTTTCTCCCTGATGTCGGCCAGGTTCAGTCACAGATGTCTCTCCGTAGCCACCATCGCCGCAGTCTGCTTGGTGGCCCGGAGAACGAGATCCATGGTGTGGCATAGCTCCTCCACTCCTTCAGGGGGAAAGACACTGCCCCTTAATCAGCATGTCCGGCTGGTAAGCCTGGAAACAACCATCATGTGCAGGGCAACACCAGCCTGACCCGCTGCCATGTATGCCCTGCCATTTAAGCGTGATATCACCTTAAGGGGCTTAGATGGCAGGGTCTGAAGTTTCAGTGTCGATGCCTGCCCCGACACGAGATAGTTCGCAAACACCTCATCTTGTCACCCATATTCGCCCAATCCCTTGACGTCACCGAAATTAGCCTGTTGATGTCAATGAATGCAAGCTGAATAAGGGTTTTTTCCAATATTTTTCGATCTCAGTGTAAAGATCAGGAATGAATGGAAGTCTCACTAGAGCTGGAGGATTATGGCCAGAGAGAAACCGATCGTCAAGACGACCACACGCGGTCTATCTTCTAACACGCTGCCATGGCAACTGTAATCTGCCAGCAGCGTGTTCCATAACCTCCAAGAGCTCCACATACGCGGGGCAGGGTGGCTGTGAAGATTTGATGAACCTTTTGCTAGCTAGCTTGTTTTGCTTGTTTGAAAATATCGTCATTTGGTATAACCAAAAGTGTTGTTTGGTAAAACCGAAATTTTGATATTTTGAGATTTAATCTATATCAGCAGGTATCAATAGTCTATATTCGTCATTCAAAAGGAGAAAGAGAAACAAGGATATACAAGATATACACAGATTTTGAAATGTAAACAATGAAACATAAACAAAGCAATGCTTGCTTACCATTTTTAATATCAGTTATGTTGATAACTGTCTTCATTTTAAGCAGCTCATGTTGTTATGAAAATATGTGACCCGTCACGGAAACCAGGGACACAAGTCGGCAGCACAACTATCGAGCAAAATGAGAAAGAAGCGTTTGGTGATTTTCGTTTTTTTGCAGAATCTGTTAGTTGAGATCACGAAGAGATAGCAGTATTGGTATATTTAAAAGCGTACATTTTGAAGTTGAAATCGGCTTGTTTTTCGGAGATTCTAGCACGCAGTATGGGGCGTGTCATTGTCTGTGTGTATTTCCATACTGGATAGTCGGCTTTTGTTTCTTTTGTTATTGTCCCCGCCCTCCAAGGGAAGCGTGACTACTTATTGTGCACATTGCAGCAAAACAGATTTAAAATACTCCGTCATTTTAAGACATAAGTAATATATCAATTGAAACTATAGAATGTCTTCTTTTATTTGTGTACACTCAGAGTAAAAACAAAAAGTTGTGCTTTTTGTAAAATAAAGAAAACTAACATGATGCGTGATCTCTCGTCTCCCTCTGAACGAAGTCCAATTTGATAGTTCTCAGAAAATGAACTGTAACTTGTGAATACTAATCACAAAAAAAAAAAAACACTTATGTCTAAAGACATGTTGAAATGTCATTCTGTGTTTATGTAATCTGTATTAAAAGAGAGCCATGTCAGAAGTCCGTGATTCAACTCATTATACACTAATGCAGCCACGCCCACAGAGCCAGCGCTATTCAGAGGCAAATTCTGAGGCAATACATGCCTACATCATCTCAATCATGTATTTATTGTCTTGAAAAGTGTTGATCTGTATGTTAAAGCCATGGTTAGCGACCTCTAGAAGACATGCAGTTAGTTCCTGGTTCCTGTTCATCTTTGGATGAATTTGTGCACAGAGCGCTCTCCGGCTGCAAGTATGAATTGAAAACACAGAATCCAGCACTCATAGTGATTACAATAAATATTGAATAAATATTACTCCTCTGTATAGAAAATAGACATAAACATATGAGAATCCATCAATATTTCTCCAAATGTGCATGCTTTTAATCTAAAAGCCTATATGAAATGCCATAGAGGTAGCATAATTGTACAGACACTTTGCATCACAGAAAAACATTAGGCTATATTTTAAAGTAATAATATTTCACACTATCTGTATGTTTGATATACACCATCACAGAGGGTTTTTTCACAGCCTACCTGACTGAAAGGCCTCATTATTATGCAAGTCATTTCAGGTCATTATTATGTGATTCTTTTGTCTTCTCAGGTGAGAAAATTTCATTTCATGATTATAGTGACCAAAATGATCACGGTTATCACAGAATCCTGTTCAAAAAGTCCTAATGCTACACAATGAAATCAATTCACCAAGTTTTATGTAGAAAACCAGCAAATAACAAATAAAATTAGCATCAATATGTACTTTTTCTTTACATAAACATTAAAATAATAACATTAAAAATGATGGCCAGATTTTAAAGGAGTGTCTTGCAACATGTTATCTCCAAATCATTTTCAGCCTCTAAATCATTATTATAAAAGTAAAAAAAGATAAAGTACTGACATTTACAATGCACATTATCCTTTATTATTAATAGTATGCTGTCCATGCAGCTTTACAGAGGGAAGCTTTACAGGGGGTATGGCTTATCTAAATGAGATGTAAATGAGCCCTATTGTCACTCCCAGCAGGTGAGAACAGGTGAGAACTGCAGAATCTTGAGCTTTTTTGAGTGCCTACCTTCAAATGGCCACAACTACACTTTCAGCATCTGTGAATAACTTAAAATGCCCCAGAACCGACTTGTGTCCCTACTTTCCGTGACTGGTCACATATTTGTGTTTTGGAATGCTCGGGTAAGATAACATAGCATTAGACCAGACTCATTTGCTAAAGTAAACATCCAATCCAATTAGTTTTCCTTGTGTTTTTAAACCCTGCGTTTGTTCTGTACAAACCCTGCGTTTTGACCAGTCCAGTGTTTTTTGAGTTTGTATTTAATATATCTACAACTGCTGCAATTAGATCCTGCTCTCTTTTCATCTTTATTTCAACTGAGCATGACCGTCTGGGGGGACATAATGGTGATGGGTCATTCATGAACGATTCATCCATTGCATCAGTCACGTGACAAAAAATCAAATGACTTGGGAGGTAAAGTAATTTTTTATGTTCCTCATGAATTATTTTTGGCTGCATTATAATAATTTCTTAATTCGTTATTGTTACTGTTTTGCAAGCAGTGACCACAGAATCAATACTCGCATGAATGTGCACAAAAGTTTTTATTTAATTAAATCACAAACACATAACTCATCTAAACAAACATACATACAATCATGCATACATGGGGAAAATGGAAAGTGAAAGTGACTAAATGAAACTAAAACAGAAATGGGGAAATTAAGCTATGGAAAAGTAAGAGTCCATTAACCACATGGGGCTGTATTCACAAAACATCTTGAGGCTAAAAGTAACTCCTAACCTAACTCCTAATTTAGTAGAAACGCTTAAAAACAATGGGCATGTCAGTCCTAATTTTAGGACTCCTAAATCTTTGCTCTAAGAGTATTTCACAAAGCATTTAGCACTAAAACCTGCTCCTAAATCTGTGAAAAGTTAGGGCTAATCAAGAGGACTCCTAAATCACAAAGACCAAATCACAAACAATCCTCAGCCTCAGCAGTCCACCTAAAGACACTGTACACCATTGAGGCAGTAAGGGATAAAGCCTTTAATTGCTGAGCCTTTTCTTCATAAATCCAATAAATATTTTGATTTAAAGATTTTAATCTGCAATGACAAAGCATAAAGGTTCATTAATGTACAGGGAAAATACTTTAAATGATTGAGAATAAAACATTGCAGTCAAGTTGAAAATAATGTCTTTTCGTTCACGCTGATGGCCTTATGGGCAGCTCGTGTCACCACTTTCTCTCTCCTGCTTTGCTTCCTGTCTACTTATTGTCCTATCATAATAAAAAGGAAAAAATGCCAAAAAATAAATCTTTGAAAACAAACAAATAAATAAATAAGAAAATAATGTTTGATTACCCGTGACAGTTGTTTTCACAAATTCACTTACAAATGATCGAATAGAGGGAACAACTAAAATAAGCATATTTGGCATGCTGTCCGAGGGGAGGCTCCAAACACAGAATATAGCCTAACACAGAGTACTCCCCCATATCCCCGGCTGGGAGTAGGAATCAGCTGAGAGTGAGGAGTCAGGGTGGAGGAAGGATGCAGAAAACTGTTGAGGTAACTACAGGTGAGTCAGCTGATATATATGCCTCCTCCCGAGCTTATTAGATAGACCATTTGAACGTGTTCCTCCCAAAATTTGTTCATAAAACATAATTTGTTACACAAATTCTGCAATCTCTCGAGATGTAAGCATGTAAAAGGCTGAAAATTAGCTGTACATACAGTATACTTGTTTAATTAGTGACACTTAGACTACATTTTAAAATCTTTAAAATTTTGAATATGGCAACATTTTTATTTTAAAATCTTTATTTAAATATGGCAACATTATGCATCGTTCTATGATATTTCTAGATAGTAAGAGTGTTGATAACAAGGTAAGCCCCACCCTTTCTCTTAGCTTAAAATTTCTCTGTTCCTTGGTAAAAGTTGGTCTCAGCAGCTTTGTGAATAGGTTTTAAGAGGAAACTTGTACTTAAGAACTTTTAGTGTTATATAGGAAAACTCTTTGTGGTAAGATAAAATGTTTTGTGAATATGGTCCCTTAACAAAACCATCAGTTCCCTTTCGTGGGAATTATCGACGCTGTGTGAAACGCATTGGGAACCTTCTGCGTGATATCGTCATTGAAGCACTCCTGTATTCAACCAATCGTGTAACGAGACGTCAGAGACGGGAGACGTCACGGACCATCCTGCACTCAGACCCAGTGTCTCTCCTGCCGTGGCGGAAGCACGCCCAGCGGTTTCTTCCCCGCGGGGAGAGACATCGGCGCTTCATCTATCTTCATCTGAGGAGGTTGATGTGATGAGCGTCGAAGCAGGGGATGAGGAACCGCCATCCTCTTCCCCCGCACATGAGGAGCTCTTGGAGGTAGTGACCAGAGCTGTAGCCAAATTGAATATCAGCTGGCCAGAAGCAGAGCGGGGAGACGTAAAACCAAAAAGCAAGCTTGATGAACGCTTTCTCCCTGCGCGGTCACTACCCTAACGTCGGTGCTTACCATTCTTTCCAGATCTACACACTGAGGTGTCTAGATCTTGGAACAGACCTGTTTAACATCGGGTTTTCAGCCCCCAGACTTCGATCTATAGTAACATCGTGGGGCTGAAACAGTATGGTTATGCAGCGATGCCCCGGGTAGAAGAGACGCTTGCGGGTTATCTCTCGCCTGCATCGGCATCGTCCTTAAAAGCACAGACGCTGCCCACCAAGCCCCACCAAGGTCAGGCAGCAGTGTGTCTCCATACCATGGCACTGCTGCAGGCTTACCAAGCTGACCTGCGGGTGGAAATTGATACCAGCGGGGAGGCCACATTTGAGTGCATCCAGGAACTGCGCATGGCGACAGACCTGGCAGTCTCGGTCTGCAACGAGCTCCTCAGCGCACCACAGAGCGCAACAGAAAGTAAGTGTGGCCGCCCGTGTTCCCCCACGTAGATTCTGGGGACAGGGGCGAGCCGCACAACAGAAGCCTTCCCAGGGCAAGACGGACCTGCGGGCCGTCATTGTAGCGCGGATGGCTTCTAAGAAACGGTCCTGATATCTGTGGGTCAGGACCCAGGAGGGCGGCCCCCGCCTGGAGGATGCTTGGCGTTAATACATCTGACACCCGCTTCCCTCCAGCACCCTCCGGGGACCACGCCATATCTGTCATCCAGTGTGCGTCAGGTCCCCACCGACCTTCCGAGGGAGGACGGTTGTCACTTGATTCGGCTGACTTCTGCAGGCGTGCCGTTTCAGAGCGCCGAGCCAAGTGCTCAAAAAACACCAGAGACCAGTCTCGAGAGACTGGTTCCCTTAGTAGATTTTCTAGAAGAATGGAAAACTCTACCGAATATATCAAATTGGGTGCTGCTCATGATAGAAAAGGGTTACAGAATACAGTTCGGGTCTCGCCCGCCCAGATTCAACGGGGTCCTTCCCACAGTAGTGACCCCCGAGCAGTCTCTGGTTATGGAACAGGAAGTTATGACACTTTTGCAAAGGAGCTATAGAAAGGGTTCCTCCTCCCAGCAAGCTGTCAGGTTTTTACAGCCTCTTCTTCATAGTTCTGAAGAAGGATGGAGGACTTCGTCCTATCATAGATCTACGTGTGCTAAATCGATCTGTACAGAAACTGAAATTCACTAACAGATCATTCCCCAAATCAGGTCCGAGGACTGGTTTGTGACGAAAGACTTGAAAGATGCATACTTTCATGTGTCCATCCATCCTTCTCATTGGAAGTTCCTCGGGTTTGCTTTCGAGGGCGAAGCTTACCAGTACAAGGCTCTTCTGTTTGGCCTATCGTTATCACCCCGCACATTCACGAAGTGCGTGGATGCCGCCCTGGCTCCCTTGAGACTCCAGGGCATCCGCATACTGAATTATATCGACGATTGGTTGATTCTAGCTCGCTCAGAGCAACAGGCAGTTCAACATCGAGATGTTGTTCTGTCTCATATGAAAAGGCTTGGGCTGAGGCTCAATGCCAAGAAGAGTGTGCTGATTCCGGCTCAGACCACCAATTATCTAGGTGTTATGTGGGATTCCACAATAATGCGGGCACGTCTGACTCCTGCCCGTGTGAGCTCTGTTCTATCAGCCGTAAAAGGGGTGAGGTTAGGCCAGTCACTCACTGTGAAACAGTTTCAGAAACTGTTGGGTCTAATGGCAGCTGCGTCCAACATAATTCCTTTCGGCCTCCTGCACATGAGACCCCTACAGTGGTGGCTCAGGATCAGGGGGTTTTCCCCAAGGGGAAATCCTTTCCGTATGATCAAAGTCACACGGCGATGCCTTCGTGCTCTAACCGTGTGGAGAGACCCCTGGTTCCTGTCCCAGGGACCTGTGTTGGGGGCCTTTGGTCGTCACGCAATGCTTACGACAGACGCTTCCCTCACGGGCTGGGGAGCGATCATGAGTGGTCGCTCAGCTCAAGGTCTTTGGGAGGACCATCAACTCTCTTGGCACATAAATTGGCTCGAGTTGATGGCGGTGTTTTTTAGCATGTGCTGGTCCGCACAGACAACATATCAGTGGTCTCCTATATAAACCATCAGGGGGGTCTACGGTCTCGCCAACTAAATTACTTGGCCTGTCGGATCCTCCTGTGGTCTCAGGGGAAGCTGCGCTCACTGAAGGCAGCTTATATCCCCGGGAGTCAGAATGTGGGGGCAGACGCCCTGTCGAGGCAGGGGCCGAGGCCCGGGGAGTGGAGACTCCACCAGGAAGTGGTGAATCTCATTTGGAACTCCCACTCCCACATGGCAGAGGCTACCTCTGTATGCATTTCCCTCGTTCGCTCTGCTCCCACGAGTCCTGGAGAAAGTACGCCAGGAAGGGGTCAGCCTAATACTGGTGGCCCCGTACTGGCCGACCCCAATATGGTTCTCGGACTTGGTGTCCATGATAGACGGCTCTCCAATGGAGCTTCCCCTAAGGCCGGATCTTCTATCTCAAGCGGGCGGCGCGATAATACATCCCCGTCCAGAACTATGGAAACTGTGGGCCTGGCCTCCAAAGGGGGCCAGGTTCATAGAGGCTGGTCTCTCAACTGAGGTTGTTGAGACCATACTTAGCTCCAGGGCTCCTTCCACGAGGAAGCTTTACTCCTATAAATGGAATCTATTCTCTACTTGGTGTAGACAACATGAAACGGACACTGTCCATGCTCCTATTAGCTCTGTGCTATGCTTTCTCCAAGAAAAATTCTCGGAAGGCCTATCTTATTCAAACTTGAAGGTTTATGTTGCGGCTATATCAGCCTATCATGTTGGGGGGGATTCCTCGGTGGGTCGAGACCCCCTCGTGTCACGCTTCCTCCGTGGTACACTGAGGTTGAGGCCTCCAGTGCACACAAGGACCCCGGCTTGGGACTTATCAGTGGTTCTACGAGGGTTAGCCGAGGCTCCCTTTGAACCACTGGAGGAGGTGTCTATAAAGTTTCGGACTTTTCTACGAAGAATTGGAGATCTTCAGGCTGGAGTATTTGGAGTTCGCTCCTGGAATGGTGAGAGCATTTCTTCATGCTAGACCTGGCTATGTGCCGAAGGTCCCCACCAATGTCCCGGGTCCTATTGTGCTTCAAGCCTTCCATCCTCCTCCGGATCAGGAAAAACTGAATCTGCTCTGCCCAGTAAGGGCAAATATTTGTCTGTTATGGTTCCCCTAATAAAGGCGGACCGGCGTCCAAGCAGAGGATGAGTAAGTGGGTGGTCGAGGCCATCTCACTGGCATATAAAGCGGCTGGACAGTCTTCTCCATTTAACGTCCGTGCTCATTCCACAAGGGGTATGGCGGCATCAAGAGCCTTGATGTCTGGCGTCTCTATGAGTGACGTTTGTGATGCAGCTGGATGGTCAAGCCAGCATACATTTATCAGATATTATAACCTTGATGTGGGCTCCACTCCAGGGTCCTCCGTACTTTCGAGCTAACATGAACAAGCATTTGAAGTACGGCACAGTTGGGATTGCGTTCCCAATGCGTTTCACGCAGCGTCGATAGTTCCCACGAAAGGGAACGTCTCGGGTTACGGATGTAACCCTGGTTCCCTGAGTAAGGGAACGAGAAGCTGCGTCTCTTGCCGTACCCCTGCATGCTTGCGAGTGCTTGCTTCAGATTTTCCACAGAAGCTAGTGTTTTCTGCATCCGGGCATGCTTTATAGTTTCCTGGTCTGTGACGTCACCCGTCTCTGACGTCTCGTTACACGATTGGTTGGATACAGGAGTGCTTCAATGACGATATCACGCAGAAGGTTCCCAATGCGTTTCACGCAGCGTCTCGTTCCCTTACTCAGGGAACCAGTTAGTTAAATATGAGATATAATTCATTTGGGTATATCTAACAGGCAATCTTTGGTCTTGTGAATATGTTATTTGTTTCCGAGCAAATAAACCCCTACCCAAAAGAAACACACCCCTCCCCTCATTGATCCGCCCCCAAAATAATGAACACGTTATGCAACACAGGCAATGACCAACAGCTGATGCATCATACAGCTCGCGCAAGTATGGATGAATCAGATTTGATTCAACAACAACAGCATACAACAGCACATCTAATCAGCAAAAATAATTGAGCCATAACACTGCATCCTCACAGTAGAAGACAGAGGATCTTTGTGTCAAAATATCGGAATTGAACTGCTTAAATGAACCATTGATAATGTAGAAAGATGGTCAGTGACAAAAATCCAAATCCCAAAACATGCCTTTCGATTTTTAAAATCAAACAATCTACACAGTACCTTCACAGTTATTACTGAGATAAATTAAACTGACAAAACTACGATCTGAGTGGTGCTGTGACACCTGTTGTTTTGTCCCTCATGGTCAGAATGCTATCAAGCCTTGATTACTACAGCCACTCCCTATGCCAAGCTGTCATTTTAAATGGAGTTACATGTCATCTCATTATATCTACCTGTTCCATTAGCTCTAAAAGAATGTTTCTCGTGCCAACACATGAGAAAAGATCCGCATAGGAAAAGAAAGAGTTGAGAGATTCATAATAACTTCATTTTTAATACCATATTTCTTGGTGTACTCCTTTAAACTTTCTCACACATGCAAGCATTCACTTGTCCTTGAGGGTTTCTTTGTTCTTTTTATTCACAGTTCAGTAATCAACAGTTAATTTGTTATGTTCAGACTCTTAGTGACTTTGCTATAGATTTCTAATATAACTTTTGTGACCAGTTTTGATTCGTTTTCTGAGCTGAATATTTACAGCATCTCTTTATTTGCTCTAGAAACATTCATGTGAATAATGGCACAGTGTATTGCTGTTAAGAGTCAAAATGGATCTACATCATACTGAGAACAAACATGCTTTATTGCTTGAGGAGTTTTCCATTTCCAGTGACACGATACATGATTATCTTTTTCTGAAGTCTTCCAGAATTCAATAAAAGTAATTTTCAGCAGTATAGCTGGAGATTAATGACAAGTTACTGTTTTGACTCCTTTGAAATTGGAAAAAGAAAGAATCCAGATAAATAGAATGTAATACATCATGTAGACAGTAGTGTTATCATGGGAAAGACTTCAGCATGGCAACTAAAAAATGAATTCTCAAAGATTAAGAATTGTACAATGTCACCCAAGTCTATATTGAATGCTTGTTTTGATGCCAACAGAAGTGCAGAAGGTTTTAAATGCAACAGGAAATTCAAGTGGTACTTTACTGGAATACTGTGTACATGGTTGTACAAATTACTGCCAAACATGGTTTAGTTGTATATTTAATCTAAGTCTAAAGTGTCCTATTTATTCAATTTAAAGTGCTCCTATTTTGCTATTTTAAAAATTTCAAATTTTGTTTTGGAGGTCTCCTATAACAGGTTTACATGCATCAAAGGTTAAAAAAAAAAAAACTTTCATTTTTTCATAATATACATTGCACATAACCACATTATTCAGTGGTTCTCAAACGACTCGTCCGATGATTCAGTCTCTCTAAATCCCTCCTTTCTGCAATCTACTCTGCTCCGACTGGCCAGATGGCCCAGTCTGTTTACTGCAAAAATGCCTTTCTTCTTTAGTATTTTTGTCTTGTTTCCCATCTAAATATCCAAATAAATAAATAAATAAATTCCTAAATCTAGATGCTTATTCTAAATAAGTAAAATTACATAAGATATTTCACAAGTTCGCCTGCCCATTCAGTCTGAATGGTTAATGGTAAAACAAACTTGGCTTGCTGTCCTCGAAGGAGGCTCGAACCCGAGCTGAAATCGCTGCTGCGGCAGTGAGAATTAAGTTTAGTGAGCAGTGGGGGAGATATCATTGCTGTGGTGGATAGAAAAAGTTTTAGTCTGAAAGCTGATGTGAGAGCAGTGGTCAAAATCACTGCTGCAGCAGTGGGGAATAAAGTTTGATCTGAAGAGTGTTGTGAGAGTGGTGGCTGAAATCACTGCTGCGACAGTGGGGAATAAAGTTTTGATCTGAAGAGTGTTGCGAGAGTGATGACCAAAATCACTGCTGCAGCACTGGGGAATAAAGTTTAAGTCTGAAGGCTGTTGAGAGAGCTGTGGCTGGAATCACTGCTGCGGCAGTGGGGAATAAAGTTATAGACTGCAGGCTGTTGAGAGAGCTGTGGCTGGAATCACTGTTGTGGCAGTGGGGAATAAAGTTTTAGTCTGAAGGCTGTTGAGAGAGCTGTGGCTGGAATCAGCAGGAAATAAAATTTTTGAAACTTATGTGAGCTAAAAATAAGGAAACTGACTGGTTAGGTTGGAGCTATGGGTAAATTAATAGTGAAAATTGAATGGCTGCTCATTAACTGATCTGTTTTGCTAGGCTTGATATTGTGGCTGGTGTCACTGTATAATACTTGGAGATTGGAGAAAGACAAGTGGATCTGTTTCATGGATCGAATTTAGAATTGCAAGTAGATTCGGCGCATCTGAAAAATCTGAAGAATGTGAGGATGAATAGGGTGTTGATGTTTTCTTAGTGATTTCCCGCAGGGGAGGAATAAGCATTTGCTTAATACTTTACGAGTGACAAACGAGAATCTAAAAGGCTGGGTTCAGATATATGAATTTGTGTGCTATTAATAGCGGGAGCTCTGCTGGCAAAAATTATTGTTGTAGATATATATTGTAGAAAAAAATGGAGATTGAGAAGATTATTTATTGGAATGTTAGAGAAGAGTGTTTATAGGATCCAAGTAGAGTGGCACTGGGGTGCATGACGGGCTTGCATATGGAGCCAATGTCCTAAATTTCTGAAAGGCAGAATTTGGGCAATTGATTTTTAAATTCTGCTATACATTCTGTTTTATTTATAAACTAATCATTAGTGGAAGACCAGATTAGACGTCTGAGGAATGGCATTAGTTCAGAGGAACTTGACCTGTTGATGCAATAGACTGCGTTGGAGTTGTTGCAAATTGAAGAGAATGTTTGGAGGCCCATTGTTTCCCCCACAGGGTAGTGGTCCTGAAAAGTGGAGGGAGAAATCTCTGATGCGCTATTAATAGCGGGAGCTCTGCTGGCAAAAATTATTGTTGTAGATATATATTGTAGAAAAAAATGGAGATTGAGAATGTAACGAAATGTAGCGGTTATTAATCAATTTATGGATGAAATATGAATATAATAATTCATAAGGTTATGAATAAATTATGATTCATATATCGACCCAATGGGGAATTAAACATATATTGTGAATCAATTACAACGAATTATAATCAATTACATATATGATTAGTTCTGGTTTAATAATTATTTAGAGAAACTGCTCGTTTGTCCAGCAAACTAAGTCCCTCACAGAATATTAGAAACGGAGTTATTCTCTGGCCATGAAAATAACTAAAGCATAAAGCGATCGAAAAAACGTTAAAGTGACTTGGGTTTTTCCGCTGAAAGAACAAACAGAACAATCGAGCATGAATAACGTTTTAATATATGCAAACTACGAATACAGAGGTTATACATCTAAATATATATACAAGAAAATACACACCTATGTACAAGAATAGAAGTAGAGAAGGAAAGAGAGAGAAGGCAAGTAGCAAACTCACAACCAGTCCTAAGCCAGCACGGAAATCAGTTTCATCATCTAAGATTGAGAAACGGCAGTATACTTGCATTGGTTGCGTGTGTCGAATTTCAGGTTAGCGCTGGTGCAGTTCGTTGGCTTCCTCCGTTCAGCGGGAAGGTTTGAACTGAGGACGAGAGTGAGTTTCGCTGGAAGATGGCGATCCCGAAGCTGAGCGCGGTGGCAGCGCGTGGTCACCGGAGGGGTCCGGGAAAAACGTGCACGAGATGCTCGTGAGACAATCGGGAGAGAGCACGGGAGAGAGAGAGTCTGGAATTGTGCGTCTTTGCTTTTATGACAGATAAGCCGACACACCTCCTTGAGGTGGGGTAGCCAATAACATGGGTGCAAAGTTGGCGGGGAAAGCTTTTCCTTTGCTTGGCCTCACGACTTAATCTGCATGAGTTATGACTATCAATTCAGATCTCCAAATGGAGTGTGTTCTTCACAGTATCATTAAACACATAGAAAAATGCATTTGTCAGCGGTGTGACATATCTCAGTAAATAGCTCGTGTCCGGAGCTTTACGGCGAGACCAAACTCGATAGGTCAGAAAGGCATAGGAGAGAAGTTATGGTTTACAGACAAAATTATATCGTTAAAATGCACACTAGCACAAATACACTCATTTAAACACTAGGAAACATGCATAGGCCCTAAAAATATATGAAATATATATTTCAGCATAGTGGTAGTTTACAAATACAGTTGAAAATGTATGATTGTGTGTTTCTGTGTCTGTCTGTGTGTGTGTTTTTGTGTGTCCCTGTGTGTGTGGGGTGTTGGAATGTGGATCTGGTCAGTCTCTGGGGGGTTTTACAACCCAGTCCAGCATGCTAAAAGCATTCTGAACATTCCAAAGTTTATTGATTATCCTGATACGTGTGCATACGCTACAGATTCCCCCTTTCGGCCAACGAAGTTCCTGTGCGGACTTCGTTGGACGGTAACCAAGTTCGATGGCACATGGATCCGGATGGTCACGCAGCAGGTGGTTCCTACTGGTCCTTGAGGGAGGGCAGATAAGCACCTGTCCATGGATTCTTGCATCCCTTTGATCCCTTGGGATAGGATGAAGGCCAGGCCCAGGGCGAGTGCGTACTTGATTGCCATGGAGAGGCAACGGATTGTGTTGGCAGCAGTCCAAGCTCGGGCTCTAGGTGAGCTGGTCAGGACAGGCAGTCGTGAGAGTGCTTGGAGGGCTGCATCAATAGGAGTACTGTCACTTAGCTGGGACCCCCCTTTGTCAATCCTCAGTTCCATTCCTGGATCTAAGGTGTGATTGTGATCCCTGGGGGAAGATGGGATTTCCAGTTCTGACTGGTCCTCTTTGCTTGAGAGACAGTGCACTGCCAGATGGCTGTGATAAAGGATGGAACTCAGGGGTACCTGGATCCTCTTACTTGGATTGGGCAGGCTGACACGAGTGGTGGTGTTGTGCTGATTGTAGATTAGGATGGCAGCATGAGTGGGGGTGTGGATGAGCAGTCGATCACCCACAGTCTCGGCTTGTGTTCCGATAACTGGGGTGCGAGGCTTGGCCGGGCAGCGTGTGTCGCTGGTCATGGGCTGCAACCGGCCCATTCCTTCAGTGTGGTTTCTGAGGAAGAGCTGGTTTGGGCAGAAGTACTGAAAGTCTTTGGTGAAACTACACCTGCGAAAGTGGGGAGCCGGGCACAGCCGTGGGTTGCTGTTGTGGTAGGCTACCGCAACTGAGGTGTGTTTCTTGGCATGGGTGTTACGTTGCCGCCACCTGACATTGACCGTGTCTTTGGGTCTGCCAGTAGCAAAGTCCAGCACAGTTTGTGTAGGATACTGAGGACTCCTATTCATAGCCACTCTGTCCATAGAGAAGCTAATTTCTCGCAGCAGGTCTGTCAACAGAGCTATAACCAGCTGATTTTGGGCAAAGTCATTCTGGAGGACTGTAAACAGTTGCTTCCTTGAGTTCGCAGTTTGGATCAGCAGGAAACTGTGAGTGCGGAGAACCACCGCAATACCTTTCCAGGATTTGCAGGTGGTTTGCAGGGTTTGGCTCTGTGTTGCGAGTTGCTTTCTCAGTTGTAGGCGGAGCTTGTTGTGCTGCTGATGAGGGGAGCAGGCTGTGATGAGACTCAAGTCTCCTGGTTGGTACAGATGCAACGGCAGTGGCACCTGCCGTGCCATCAGTAGTTCTGTGGGGAACACCTGAGTTGACTCCTGTACGGTGTCTGTGATGGCCATGAGCATCAGAGGAGGTTTTACCGTCCAGTCTTTCTGGTCGACTGACCGTGGAAATGTGATTCCTCGGTTTTGCAGTGAAGCTCGGTGCTTTGCGTTTGCAGTCTGGACATGACGGTAAACTTGACATCCTCTGGCGTGCTCTGCCACATCTTGCTGCATGCTGGGCCAGTGCGCCACTTGTTTTAATGTCTCGTCCGTAGTTCTGGTGCCATGGTGTTTGGCACATGGTGTGTCGTGGGTGTATATCAGTTCACCCCCCTTTTGGCCCTGTGGCAGTACAAGCTTTGGCGCTGTGAGGACATCAGGGACATACTTTAGAAAGTTTATTCCCACACGCAGCATGTGGTCGGTTTCGTGCAGTCGTTTGTTGCTAGGGGCCGCCGTGGGACCAGATGCCGGGAACGGGAGGTTGGAGGGGTCTGAGTGGTGGTACAAAACATGTCGAATGGAAATGTTGGAAAGTTTGGTTGTCAGTGGCAGTGGCAGTAAGGTGGGAAATGTTGCAGGAACAGTCCGCTGGCTGCGGGTTGTTGTTGCCACACTAAGGGTGGGTGAATGGGGTGGGTGTGACCATAGCTTGTTATGCAGTGTGCCAGTCTTGGCAAGGGCATTAGTTTGGTCGTTCACACCTTTGTCACGCCCTGGTTGCTTCAAGCATCTTTTCACCTTTTCCCAGTAAACGATCATGTCGTGTGCTTGGGTGAGGTGATCACGTGTCTGGAACATGTGTTGATGTTTCACCTGCTTGTTGCATTCAGTCTTGAAACCAGTTTGTTTCCAGCCCAGAAGATGGCATGTGAAACAAGGTCTGGCAACGTGTGAGTCTGTGCACATGAGTTCCCTGATGTTATGAGCTGAGGAGACGTGAAGGGTTTTGAGGGTAGCTGCTGCTTCACCATATTGACATGACTGGGGACCCCACCTGCTGTTCTGTGGTTGACAGGGTTGGTTTCTTAACCATCGTACCCCTGCATTTGCCTGTGGGATGCCCTCATGGTTGTAGGAACGTCCATCGACATAGGCCGTGGGCATTCCTTGGCATGCATTCTCTTTGAGGTATCTGTGACAGGCTGGTCGCTGTTGTTGGGGTACCAGTATCTCAAGTGTCAACGCTGGTGTGCTGTTATAGCAGTTTTGATAGGCAGCTGAATCTCCGCTCCGTGCAGACTTGTGCTTTCTGGCACGTTGTGGCAGTGGCACCTGCTGGTTCAGCCTCCTGAAGTCGCTGGTGGGTCGCCACTTGCTGTCTGGTTTGACAATGGACCAGGTAGGGACTGAATAGGTGCTGTTGCATGGGCAGATAACACCTTTTCCTTCTGTTGAATGAACAACCTCCTGTACTGGTTCATGTGGGGCGATGTGACCTTCGTACTGCCTGATTAAGGTGGGAGGAGCATTTGGGTGTGTTGCACTATGCACTGTGTGAAGTTTAGTGAGACCACAGCATAAAAGGTCTTTGTCAAATGTCACTTTGAATTTGTGCAAGACGTTTCTGAGTCTTCGACAGTCTGCATCATTCTTTAGCGCACTTGCATCTTTCTGGATCTGTTGGCCTTTAGGCTCAAACCTTGGGAAGGGCTCCTCTGTTGTAGTGTAAGCTGTCAGGTTGGCTGTCCGAGGTGCAGCGCTTTCCTGAGTTTCACAGGCAGGCTGGTTAGCGACTGTGGGTACTGCAAGGTGTTTGTCCTCCATCAGCTCCGTTCTGTGCACCTGTTCTGTGGGTACCAGTTTGATGGAAGTGATGGAGATGCTCTTGAAGGATGCTGTGAAACTTGTGTTGCTTAAGCTTCCTTCTGGGACCATGGCAGCTGGTATTAAGTTAATGACTGTTAACTTGCGTTCAAAGTCATAGGGGCCGTGGTCCATTATCCATTCTAGATGGTGGGCTTTGGGAATGCTGATGTCTGTGACCATGCATTCGTTGAGCCAGCTGTGAACTACGTAGGGTGACACTTCAGTTAGCGGTGTGGCTTTTAGAGCAAGTCCAAGTTCCACGCCTTCAGGTGACAGTGTGAAGGAGCCCAGCATGTGGCTTAGGGTTTGACCACATTGCCTGTTGAGCCAAACAGCACCCCCTTTGGTGTAAGGTGGTACTACAATTTCCTGTATGTTGATCCAAACAGCACCCCCTTTGGTGTAAGGTGGTACTACAGGTTCCTGTATGTTGATCAGGATGCAGACCTGTTGGATAGTCTGGCCTGACAGGAAGTTGGCAGTGTTGACAGGAACAACAGGAAGCTGTACAGTCATTGGGGCCCACAACAACTCATTTGCACTGTCCGTATGAGCACTAGAGTGCATCAGGATGTCTGGAAGGACCAGGAAGTGATGGGTTAAATGCCGGTTGTTCCATTTGAAGTTCACAACGCAGATGTCCTTGACGGTCATCATGGTTGACAGACGAAAGTCCAATGGGAAGCGTATTTGCATGTTGACAAATGGGAGGTCCGGTGTTCCTTCAATGAGGGCATTTAACAGCGTGTGGCTGAAGGCTGAGTTGTCTGCCCACAGTGTGAGAATAATGTCTGTTGTAGTTACATCATTCAGCTGTGAGTCTGTCATGACCTTGGAGCAGAGGGAGCTACAGTCTATGGTGGGTTGAAGTGTGCCGGGTAGCGAACTTGAACTGTGCTCTAAGACCGGGTTCCCGCGGTTAGCTGGGAGATTTCCCGCGACCTCTGTGACCTGACCGTCTGGCTCAGGTGGCCTGGGTGACTGGGAAGGCAGAAGTTCACACACTTGAGCCCAGATTTTCAGTGGTCTGGCGTTCAATAAGGGCTCAAAACAGTCTAGCAGGTCTTTGTGAGTGGAACAGAGAAACGTGTCCATTTGCGCTACGCACACAGGAGGTACCAGGCTCACTCGACCAATGGTGTGGTGTGTGGGAGCTGTGTGTTCAAGGTGGACCTCATTTGGACTGTGCGACTGCACATTCAGCTCACATCTTTGTGACTTGAGAGTCTGAGTTTGTCTTTCAGCTTCATTTCTCAGTCTTTCAAAAAGGTAAGGACAGGTTTCTGGACAGTGATCGGAGTCTGGGTAACTGGTTGGAATTTCTACAGTCTTTTTAGACGCAGTTCTCTGCTTGGCTTGAGCTTCGTCGACCAAGTCTCGCGGCTGCTGAATAGACATGCTGCTTGAGCAGGCCAAGGCTGCCAGATGATCACTCACCGCAGGGTGCAGCTCTCGGAGAAGCAGAGGGTTGAAGATGAAATCTTCCTCCGTTGCTGGCTGGTTACGTGCTCCGTAGTACCCTCTTTGCATTCGGCTGTAGAAAGTGTATGGGTTATTCAGTCTGCCCCGTTTTAGGTCCATGGCAGCAGGGAGCCCTTGATCTGATGCAGGGTCAGAAAGCTTTTGGATCAGAACCTGTCGCAGGTGCTGGCAGTTGGATGTGACAGCTGCTGGCGAAGGTTCTTGGCCGTTGGACGTTTTGGGCAGTGGACTTTTAACCCCATTTGGAATTAGGGCTTCTTGACTGGTTAGGGGAAACTCGGTGATGTGTGTTTCCCCTCCCATGCCACTTTTCAGTACTCTGTAACCAGTGTCAAGTTCATTCACATAGTCTCTTTGTTGTTTCGGAGCCATAACTCCTTTCTGGGCCTGTTTGAGATGATTTTCACAGGTCAGGGCTTTAGTGTGTCTGTCTTTCAGTGTAGTCTCTGCTTTGGCTAGGGGAGCTTCGCTGTGTTGGAGTTTTCCAGTCAGTTTTCTACGCTCCACCTCCAGGTGGAGCTCTGCAAGGGCTTTTTGAAGTCTTTGCAGCTCCTCCTGCAGCTCGGGTTTGGATTCGTCCGCTGTCCAACGCTGGTCCTGGGTCTCGACGAGTCGCTGATCGTGGTGACGATGAATCTGGGCCTGATTCCTCCGGGCGTCCTCCGCCTGGAGCTTGAGGTTGTGGGCGATGGCTCGGATGACTCTCGCCCACTCTTTGTAGCTCGGCATTGGATCGTGGGCCATTAGTCGATTCAGGTTGTCGTCCAGCTGCTCGTTGCTTAGGTGCTGGGGATCCACAGCGTCGTTGGGCAGGATTGTGCTGGTCAGGGAGCCCAACCCGGTCTTGAGTCCGTCCCCATGGGTGCTGGGGCTGGCTGCTCTGAACACGTTAGCTTGCTGTTGGCGAGAGAAAGACAGCACAAACAGAACCAATGCAAGCACGCGCAGGGCTAACGACTTATAATAATGCATGATTATATAATTCTTTGGTTTGGTTCCAGTTAACTGGTGCAGACAGTTAGTGGAATGTAGGCTAGACACTTAATTGTCGATAGCCAAAAGGACCACGCGGGTCAATTTGTGTGGGTGAGTGCCGGATTTGAATAAAGATTTTGACAGGCGGTAGCCCTAAGAGTCCTTTGATGACTCTCGCTGCTCGGTCGTCTATCTATTACTCAGTTTTCCGTGATGGCTCTCACAGGCTCTGCTTTTACATGAACTGAAAGAAACAAACACAGTAGAGAAGCAAAACAGAACAGGGAGGATGCAATTAAATGAGAAATAGAGCAGTAAACAAATAGAAAGGAATCAAAATAGAATCGCAATAAACTAAAACAGAAGGGCTAGAGGGGAGAAGTGAAACTTAAACTTCCTATTCCAGCTGGGTTTATGACGGTGTCAGGCGAGTGCACGGTTGCGTCATAAAACCTAGAGGGATGGTATGGATCGAGAGCCTAAGGGTTGGCCCGCACCTGAGTAATTGAAGAATATGTAATATTCTGTGGCTTTCAATTAGGTGAAGTGACTGTATGTCACTAATTTAGGCCTGGGTGAATCGTGGGTGCTCAGATAAGAACTCAATGGCAGGCCACCTTTCCTCGCCGATCAAACACTCTACTGCGGTGTCCGTGGCCACCTGTCCCCTTTGTACCACGGTGCAACCTCTCAAACAGGGAACACCAGCACAATTGCGCACTTTGGCAAGGTATTTGCGCCAACGGCCCGAGTGACCAGTCAAGATTGAGTTTTCCCTGAACTCAGAGTCTGTCCCCTTTACGGGCAGTTACTCCAAACGGGCGGTTCTGTCATGCAGAAGCCTGAGCAGGGAAATTAAACAAAATTGCCGCTTGTTGTCACCCCGGGTCTCGTTGCCTCCCTGTACCTGATACACAACTCGCTGATGTCCTTGCGTGTTGCCCGTGATACGGGGTCAGAATGTCCACGATTCACACACGGTTAGTGTAAGAAGCGCCAGGCCAGGTAGCTCCACTCACTGGAACTCACTGGAGCAACCGTCAGCTCACCCAGGGCGCTAAAGGGCCTTATCTGCAAGTGCACAAACAATCAGGTAAACACGACTTAATTGTAAATTTAAAACTCAATTTAAATCTTGTTTAAATAGAATTTAACTAATTAAGTGTGTAGGATAAAAGAGTAGGGGTCTAAAATGAGCTAGCTAGAAGCAGAACAAAAGTAAAAATAACAGAAAACAAAAACAAATCAGATGCACTTGATTCAAATTTGAATTAAACTCTGTTCAATTCAATTTAAATGAGTGCATAGAATAACAGGATGGGAAAAAGCGAAAAGAGAAAGCCTTCCCTATTTGCAGATTTTTCCTAAAGAGAATTGCTTGTTGATAGCAAAATGCCAACTGATTGACACTACTTAATTTTAAAATTGAATTAAATGTTATTTAATTAAATTCAAAAATAAGTGTATGAAATAAGGGAGGCTTGGGTGTGCGTGAATATTATTGCCAGCCAATAACACACAGGACCCAGAACTAAGAGTGAATAAAATAAAACATTAAGTAATAAAGGGAATGAATTTCCAAAGTAAACTAAAGAAATAACTTGAGAGAGAGAAAAGACAAAAAGGGAATGGATGAAATAACACAAAGTGGAATAAAAATAAAATAAATAAACTGAAATAAAATAAAATAAAGTAGATCTGTGAATACAGGAAAAAGAATACAAGGGAAAAGAGAATTGACTTATCTGACAGTGTCCACCAGGGGGCGCACTCTCAGAAAGTGAATTCCCTTGTTGGAAGGGAAACAATTTAAATTAAAAATTTAAACGCGTTTAAATTAAATTTAAATCAGTAAACCACATTCCAACAATGATTGGAAAGCATAACCACCAAAAGCAAATTACTTTTACAACTCCCCGCAGTATAGAGAAGCAAAAGATAACTTGGAGATAATTCAGTTCAAAGTATGGAGCGGCTTTAACTCAGAACGTCCACGCGGTGGCGTCACTGAGTCCACACAACCAATAAGTAGGGAGGGGTGGCACACCTGAGCAGACTGCCCTCTGGCGTCTGGTCAGAGTTACTGCATCCCCTTTCTTTAATTCGTGATACAAAAACGAGCGCGCTTGTGGGTTTCTGACCCTTACGCTGTTTTAACTGCACGGTCACGATTACAACTATAGAACCTCAGCGGATTCTTTCATAAATATATGTGTACCGTTTTACTCACGGGTACACAACTCTGGGAATCAGTCCCTTTGGTGCAAACTTTAATGCACGCGAATATGTAACTTTTGCGGGATTGCTTCGCCGCTGTTACTAATCAACATTGGATCAGAATGCTGATACGAGCTCCAAATTATTACACATCAATCGATAAACCAGACGGACTGCTTTTCCGATTAGATCTGTAACGGGGATCACGTGGTTTTGGGTAGCTAGTCCAAACGACGTAACCCAGGAGCAAACCGGCTATTGTGAATTTTTGGACGACACAAGAAATTCAGATTCAATAGCGGGTAAATATAATGAGGCCTCGAAAGAGTGGTCGCAGGAATCTCGCCACGACCCTCTAAACTCGCTGAACACGATTCAATTCGTTTATTCAAGCGGAAATTAATATTCAAAACTGTAACTTACTGCAAAGATTGTCGTCCTTCACAGATACGAGCTTGAGATATCAATGGACTGCAGTGTATTTCACGGTCAACCAAGGCTATGCCTGCAGTGTTTCTGGACACAAACAGCAGCTTGTTAACGGTGCGTAGTGAGGACCCGTGCGTCTTCTCACTGAATAAAGCGCGCATTGTAAGTTAAATCATACAAAATTATTCTACATTGCTCTTTTACCGAAAACCAAGTTTAAAACGTTGCTCGCGAATTCTCCACCAAATAATATATGTAACGAAATGTAGCGGTTATTAATCAATTTATGGATGAAATATGAATATAATAATTCATAAGGTTATGAATAAATTATGATTCATATATCGACCCAATGGGGAATTAAACATATATTGTGAATCAATTACAACGAATTATAATCAATTACATATATGATTAGTTCTGGTTTAATAATTATTTAGAGAAACTGCTCGTTTGTCCAGCAAACTAAGTCCCTCACAGAATATTATAAACGGAGTTATTCTCTGGCCATGAAAATAACTAAAGCATAAAGCGATCGAAAAAAACGTTAAAGTGACTTGGGTTTTCCGCTGAAAGAACAAACAGAACAATCGAGCATGAATAACGTTTTAATATATGCAAACTACGAATACAGAGGTTATACATCTAAATATATATACAAGAAAATACACACCTATGTACAAGAATAGAAGTAGAGAAGGAAAGAGAGAGAAGGCAAGTAGCAAACTCACAACCAGTCCTAAGCCAGCACGGAAATCAGTTTCATCATCTAAGATTGAGAAACGGCAGTATACTTGCATTGGTTGCGTGTGTCGAATTTCAGGTTAGCGCTGGTGCAGTTCGTTGGCTTCCTCCGTTCAGCGGGAAGGTTTGAACTGAGGACGAGAGTGAGTTTCGCTGGAAGATGGCGATCCCGAAGCTGAGCGCGGTGGCAGCGCGTGGTCACCGGAGGGGTCCGGGAAAAACGTGCACGAGATGCTCGTGAGACAATCGGGAGAGAGCACGGGAGAGAGAGAGTCTGGAATTGTGCGTCTTTGCTTTTATGACAGATAAGCCGACACACCTCCTTGAGGTGGGGTAGCCAATAACATGGGTGCAAAGTTGGCGGGGAAAGCTTTTCCTTTGCTTGGCCTCACGACTTAATCTGCATGAGTTATGACTATCAATTCAGATCTCCAAATGGAGTGTGTTCTTCACAGTATCATTAAACACATAGAAAAATGCATTTGTCAGCGGTGTGACATATCTCAGTAAATAGCTCGTGTCCGGAGCTTTACGGCGAGACCAAACTCGATAGGTCAGAAAGGCATAGGAGAGAAGTTATGGTTTACAGACAAAATTATATCGTTAAAATGCACACTAGCACAAATACACTCATTTAAACACTAGGAAACATGCATAGGCCCTAAAAATATATGAAATATATATTTCAGCATAGTGGTAGTTTACAAATACAGTTGAAAATGTATGATTGTGTGTTTCTGTGTCTGTCTGTGTGTGTGTTTTTGTGTGTCCCTGTGTGTGTGGGGTGTTGGAATGTGGATCTGGTCAGTCTCTGGGGGGGTTTTACAACCCAGTCCAGCATGCTAAAAGCATTCTGAACATTCCAAAGTTTATTGATTATCCTGATACGTGTGCATACGCTACAAGAAGATTATTTATTGGAATGTTAGAGAAGAGTGTTTATAGGATCCAAGTAGAGTGGCACTGGGGTGCATGACGGGCTTGCATATGGAGCCAATGTCCTAAATTTCTGAAAGGCAGAATTTGGGCAATTGATTTTTAAATTCTGCTATACATTCTGTTTTATTTATAAACTAATCATTAGTGGAAGACCAGATTAGACGTCTGAGGAATGGCATTAGTTCAGAGGAACTTGACCTGTTGATGCAATAGACTGTGTTGGAGTTGTTGCAAATTGAAGAGAATGTTTGGAGGCCCATTGTTTCCCCCACAGGGTAGTGGTCCTGAAAAGTGGAGGGAGAAATCTCTGATGCGGCAGTTAAGTAGCACGGTTTAATCAAAAAGCTGCATATGTTACGGTAATGTAACGTGTGAGATATCAGGTAATGATTATACAGGCCACTTTAAGTATATTTCTTCATAGCATTAGATGTTGTAGTGCTGCTGTCTGTCTTGTCAAACGTGTTTGTTATAAATGAACGTGCTGGTGGTGTAGATATGGCATTATGAAGATGGTTTTTAAGATTCCAATCATGAGCCGAACTTCAGCATGCGACCAGTTTGTAGCACTGATGTGGTTTACTTAGCCCGAACTAAGCAATCCATCTTTATAAATAGAATGATGCAGTAGCACTGATTTTCTCATGCTGTATTTGTATATACAGTCTAAAAGGGGAGATCACAAATTATTATTATAATTAGTCACATTTATTTTGGATTGTTTTCCTTGAATCATGTTTATTTATTGAACAAAGCAATGATGACATCAGCATGGAAATATTCACATAGTGGTTTAACATCAATAAATATCTTGTGGACTTAACATGAAATTAACACGAGAGGCTCTTTCTCTTGCAATTTGGATGTGGCTGGCACATGTATAAATGGACATGTCATAAACTAACAATTTATAGAGATCTGTCAGAAGCAGCAGCCATGACAATTAAGATTTGTACAAGAATCATCTGATGACCAAACCATTTGGAATTAGCAAATGGAAAAATGTCAGGACAGTGATTTGCATTCACGATGAACATTTTTAGTGAAATGTCCTTGTAGCTAAAAGCAAAACGTACTCTGACCACCAGCTGAGATGCTATCGGTTCTCTTTTAGAAGGATCTGATATCTTTGGAATGCTCAACATATGGGCCAAAAAGTCCAGCGAATCATGCTTAGGCTCCTGTAAATGGGTCAGGGTTGGTACTAGGGAAGCTGTAAAGAGGGTGCAAGATGGCATTTGAGTTGATGTAGGTAGTTGATAGCTAGTGAAGGGTAGAGCAGAGGCAGGCACTGTTTGCGGAGACAGCCTCTCGCTAGGTTCAGTGTTACTGAAAGGAAAGTTATAGGAAGAAAGGAGAAGCCAGGGCAGTTCCTTGTCGTGGAGGCAGCCTCACACTAATGGCCACTCAGGCAGGGGCGCCGTTGGCACGGGGGACAGGGGGGTCAGGACCTCTGCAGTTTTGAAATGATAGAAGGGCTGCTTCAATTAGTCACACTATATCATCTTTTAGGATATTTTCTTTCAAATGAGACCATTTTCACGTTTCTGTAAGCAATCCGTTCGTAAATAATCAGCTGTTTTGTCGCGGATGTGAACAGGAAATGCGCTCTCGAACAGAGAAACACGCAATCTCCAAACAATCGATCAAAGCGTGCTAACGTTTTAGGACAGATCGATGGTATAAACATGCCCGAACATTAGCGTCTGTCAATCAAGCCAAACTGTCCATTCAGAAACCGAGAATTTGACACTTTAAGGTAAGGAGGCTGATCTTTCAGGTTGACTCGCGAGCTGACTTGACTGAAGTTTTCGTGAGGACTTATTGTTTATGGACTGTTTTGATTTCGGTATTACATCTTGAAAGGCAAAAGCATTGATGGCATGTATAAAAGAGATATCTGAAATAGAAACGAAAGTGATATTGCCTCATCCAGTGGAGGACGCACGAGAGGAGATCTGTGCGTTTAATTGGTATGTGTATACTGTAATACTGCATTTACAATGCTTATCAGTGGCATGCACTTTGATCGTGAAAGTGAAAGTGCCTTTTGCGGTCGCATTATGGTGCTCCCGTGTTCCCAATGTGAGCTCCAGTCCATTACAATTTAGAGCGGTTAAGGCCTGTTTATACTTCATTTCACGTGTTCCGTCCAGTCTCGCGCGAGCCTTTCAGAGAAACTCCTTTGCCCATGAGCGTGGAAAGACCATGGGAAAGATGCCATGAGAATTATGAGTGCACCATCTTTGTATATCTAAAAGAATCATTGCTACCTGTTTGAACAGGCAAAAGAGGTGGTGACTTGAAGTTGGTGCTTGTAGGTGCTACTGAAGTGGAGATATCTGACTCTGAGTGTGAGAAAAAACTCATTTTGAGAAAACGGCCTTTAAAGTTTTTATATTGTATAATTTCATTTATTTCTATTGAAACCCAACCTACAAACAAAATATATATTCAGTTTATTAATATCAGTATTATGTAATATTTAAAACACATGGAAATTGATAAATGAATAAATTATTAATAACAATAGCCTTAAGCTGAAGAGAACTACCTTAACAAACACAAATAACAGCAGTCACAAAAACTGCAAACTTCTGCAGTACCTATCTCTCTCACACAGACTACACTCCAGCAACACACTACTACAAAACCCACGATTCTGTGGATCGATGTTAATTTTCAGCCCTGATCCAGCACAGTTAGGACAACATAAACCACTGACTAATTCATACAATCATGTGACGTGAATTATGAGCCATTCCTGTGTGGCGCGGCTGTCATTCCCAATCCCTCCAACACGCTCTTTCCCTTTCCAAACAATAGGTTACGCGATGAGACATTCGCTGAAGGGGTTTCATCGTCTAATCTGTTGTTTACTTTCTTTTTTACTAGCTTTTGCAAGTGACAGCTGTTGCCGTATTTTCAGTGAAACTTTCTGACTTGATTTCGGTGCTGTCGCATTTTCTCTCAGGCGCAGAATAAACAAGGAAGCGTGACGCCTGAGAACCAATCACGTAGTCGGAAATTCACATCGATCAATCAGATGTGGTTTTCGGCTGTAGATTCCCCGGCAAACTTTCGCGGTTGGTTATTTCTACAAAAGAAATATCCATATTTGGATTAGACAGCGCTGTTAATGAGACTGAGAGCTTTACATTGATACCAGGCATGACATGTTTCTGTGAATGGAGACGGCACGGGAGCTCGCGTTAGAATGCTAACTTTTGGTGATTTCCGATAGAAATCTAAAGGCGCAAGTTGACAAAATATAATGAAATAAGTTACGTCGCCACGATGAAAGTTTGGTCACCAAATTACATTGCAGTTACGTAACAGTCACGTATTTTGGTTAGCTGGGCACCTTAATGTGTAATGTTGACATATTTTTTATTTTGACATAGCTTACATGTTAAGGGAACAAACTGCCCCAAAATCTCAAAATTGACCACTGCATGAAAAAATTATGTTTTCACCTGCCGTGTCTCGCCTTAAGTAGAATAGGGAAGGCGTAGAGCATACAGCGTAAGCTTTTCGAAGAATATGGAAGGCGGAATGGCGAAGCACTTGCAAGGCAATCATTTGTGTTTATAAAGCATATACATTTGTTTTTTGTTTTTATTTTTTCAGAAAATGGCCGATCTTTTCGCTAAATAAGACCCTTATTCCTTGTATGGTATCGTTTAAAGCCCTTTGAAGCTGCACTAAAACTAATTTTGAAGTCCACTATAAGGAGAATAACCCTGGAATGTTTTCATCAAAAACCTTAATTTCTTTTGACTGTAGAAAGAAGGACATAGACATCTTGGACTACATTTGGTGAGTAAATTATCAGGAAATTTTTATTTGAAAGTGGACTAATCCTTTAAGCCTGCTGTACTAGACATTCAAGCATTGGGTTGATTGTGGGTGGCTTTTCAATGTAAGGCCCCCATTCCCCTGGGGTGAGTACAGACATAATTTCTGTCATGAGTAGAGTCTTGGTGGTTGGCCTCCACCCTGGTACTTCTCAGGGTCAGGCAGATAGTACTCCCTTGTTAAACAAGGTGTTTTCTAAGTGCTTTGCTTATAGCTCTGTTTTATCTGCCCTGCACCATGGTGTCCAGGTTGAGCAGTATTTGACCTTCATTATAGGCTGGTCATTTAGTTTCCTCCTTTGCAGCTCAGCATTGCCACGAGCTGACGCCTGTGTTCATCGGGAGTAGTAGGCCCAGGTGGGCTTCCTACAGGGTGCGTTGGTGTATGTTTGTACTCCCCTTGCTTAAAGGGTAAAAAGTGTTTTTGCTGAATATACTGCTGGTTGGTGATGTGATAGGTCCCAGGCATTGTTGAATAGTAAAACTATCTCTGCTACTAGACTTGCTATAAGGTAGTAGGCCTTAACAGGCCTCCCTTCAGAGTGAGTCCCCACCATGTTGGGCCCCTAGCAGCCAGCACATGCACTGTCAGGTAGCTGGCCTTAACACACTTCCCTGTTAACAGCCCCAGTAAATGGGATTTCGGGTAGCTATTTTGATATGCCGTCAGATAGTAGGCCTTAGCAGGCTTCTCTGTGGTGAGCCCCTATCAGTGTGGATGTTGTAGCAACAAGACAAGCTGGTAGCTGGCCTTAGCAGGCCTCCCTGTGAGCGAGTCCCCAGCACTATGGGTATGTGAAAGCTAGCAGGAATTTGCTGTCAGGTAGCAGGCCTTGGTGGGCCTTCCTGTGGACAAAACCCATATGGCTTGGGGTTCTTAGCAGCTAGAAATGACTTGCTTTTGGATAAGTAGGCCTTGGAGGCCTCTCTTTGAGCGAGTTCCCTATTGTGCGGCTACTTTTTAGTGTATTTAGCCACATAGGACTGGTCACCAGGGAGCTGGCCTTAATGGGCCGCCCTGGAGGCTAGTCCCCCAGCAGTATTGGGGTTTCTGTTAGAAGTGCATGGGCTTGCTTTAGATTGTAGGCCTTAGCAGGCCTCTCTGAGGTCAAGTCCCCAGCAGCGTGGGTATCTGGCAACCAGCTATAACTTGTTTTCAGTTTGTTGGCTTTAGCAGGCCGCTCTGAGAATTGGCAGGCCTACCTGTGGGTGAGCCCAAGGTTGCAGGCTTTGGACTTGCTATCAGGTAGTTGGCCTTAGCAGGCCTCCCTGAGAGCCAGCCCCTAATAAGCGGGCACATGGCAGCTAACATTGTCATCAAGGTGTTTGGCCTTAGTAAGCCCCTCTGAAGGCGAATTCCCCACAGTATGGTTACTTCTCTGCCAGTTAACCCTCTGGAGTCGGAGGCTGATTTGGGGCCCTGGAGAAGTTTTAAACATGCTGTGACATTTGTGCTTTTTTCAGTTGCTTATAAACATATTAATGGAAAAGGTGTCATTACACTGTATTTGGCACGAACGAGGCTACCATAATATGAGAGCAACATGTATGTACATGTTTGTATTTTTGAAGGAATAACGTTTATGCGTGGTTATTGAAAAAACCAAAAAAATTAAATAAGGCCAAAAAAACAAATATTAACTATGTGTTCACAAGACTTCTAGGTATTGGAGGTTGTAGACTAGAATTTTTGCTTCAGAATTATGTAAAAATCATCCTGCCTACTTGTTCATATAAAACAATATATTGATTTAAATTTTGTAAGACACTTTTTGTCAAGAAACACAGGTGTTAATATTCATGAATAATGATGTGATTCACACCTGAGAAGACAAAGACCCGCATAATGAGCCCTTTCAGTCAGGTAGGCTTTGTGGAAGAAAACCTCTGTGAGCATGCTGATAACAGAATAATATCAGCTGTATTAACATTAATATAAAGTCCACTCTTGACAGAAAACATGATTTTTGTGATCTCATGCATGCACGTATTGTTGTACATCATGTGAAGAAATTTTTGTATAGGCCTATTATAGTTTAAATTACAGTACCAGTCAAAAGATTGGACGCATTACTATTATAATGTTTTTTTAAAAGGTCTCATGCTCATCATGCTGTACATCAAAAATACCTGTACATACATGTTCCTCACATATTATTGTAGCCTAGTTTGTGCTGAATACAGTGTAATGACACTTTTTCCATTAATATGTTTATGAACAACAGAAAAAAGCACAAATGTCAGGGCATGTCAAAACTTCTCCAGGCCCCAAATCAGCCTCAGACTCCAGAGGGTTAACTTCAGGCCCCCTAGCCACGATCCCTTAAACTGACCCCTTCTGTGGAAGTTGTTAGTTCCGGGCCTTTGTGCGGCCTTGGCAGGGCTTCATATGTAAAATATGGAGGTCGCTTTGAGGCTTATGCCTCAGGGCCCGCCTGATTACAGTCCCCCAACAGCGACAGCCCATGACATCATAATGGTGTGACCCAAAAGTATATAAGGGGTGCCTAGATAACATGCCATCCACTTATTGTCTGAAGGGACTGTATGCAGGTGGGCCCTGAGGCATGGCTAAAAGACGCAGCGTCTTGTTCCCTGATCTCAGGGAACCATGGTTACATGCGTAACCTAAGACATTCTCTTTCAAAAGGGAACACGTACTGCACTGAAACACTAGGGGAACAATATACCCATGCTGCCATGCTGAGGGGAGTGCATGCAAAGATTGGCAGTGACAACTGTCAGAATCGAGCAATTTCAACTGAAACACCAGACCCACTCTCCCTACAGGTAACAACTGGGCTGTCAGTGACAGCACTCCATATGGTCAAACAACTTCAACAGAAGTGGTCCCTTTAAGGAAGTGTGGCTAGGGGGCCCGAAGAAACCCCAGCCAGTCATTCTCAGGGGAACATCGTCAACCCTGAATTCCACCAGGGAGGCCAACCTGGTTTCTTACTCTACTAGTAACCTAGTCTGGCCAACAACCAGTCTGTTTCCTTCAGAAACAGAGTCTCTAGATACATAAGTTTCACGAAAAGATGTCCAGATTGAGGGACTGCAAAAGAGGCAATACACCAAATACACCAGTGGACCAGATCTTAAAGATGGTCATCCTGGAGAGTAGGACTCAGCAAAGCGCTATCGCCCCTTGCAAGTGAGGGGAGTTAATCTGCTCGATCCAAGGATCTAAAAAGCACCTATGCTAAGGAGGCTGTGCACTCTAAAAGGGACCCTATGTGAGGGGAGTGCTCCCAGCCTAAGGGCTGATCTAACTGGGAGGCCTCAAGAAAAGCCTTCAACCTCTGACCAGACTTAGGGAGCTAAGTACTCAAATCCACCCTCAGAATGAGGGGAGTCATTAGCTTGACCTATTAGGTCGACAAAGCTATAGGCTAGAATGCGAAGGTAAACTAAAAAGCCAAGGGAGGCCTACAGTGACCAACTACCTGGTATCAAGTCTTAACTGGCAGAGAAATGCCCGCACTGTGGGGAATTCACCTTCAGAGGGGCCCAATAAGGCCAAATACCTCGATGGCAAAGGTTCACTGGCTGAAGTAGTCATTGCCAGCCGCCATGCACCCACTTATTGGGGGCTGGCTCTCAGGGAGGTCTGCTAAGGCCAGCTACCTGCTAGCTAGCTGTCTAGGGCCTGCAACACTGGGGCTGACCCAGAGGGAGGCCTGCTAATTCTCAGGGAGGCCTGCTGAGGCCAACTACCTGATAGCAAGTCTAGCTAGCTGTCCAGGGCCTGCAACACTGGGGCTCACCCACAGGGAGGCCTGCTGATTCTCAGACCCTGCTAGGGCCAACAACTGATAACAAGTGTTCGCTAGCTGCCAGGTACCCACATTGCTGGGGACTCGCCCTCAGAGAGGCCTGCTAAAGCCTACTATCTGAAGCAATCTATGCGCATCTAGCAGAAAAACCCATTACTACTGGGGAGTAGCCTCCAGGGCGGCCCGCTAGGGCCAGCTGCCTGGTAGCCAGTTCTAAGTAGCTAGATACAGCATCCACACTGTTGGGGCTCACCTTAAGAGAGGCCTGCTAAGGCCATATATCTGATAGCAAGTCATTGGCATATGACCCCATCTTGTAGCTGGCATACCAACAAGTTGGGGACTCGCCCAGGGCAAATCTTGCTGCTAAAAAGTACCCACACTATAAGTCAAGTCAAGTCACCTTTATTTATATAGCACTTTTTACAATGCAGATTGTGTCAAAACAGCTTTACAGTGATAATGGCAAATAATTTTGGCTGCACTGCAGCTCTAGAAGAAAATGGTGTAATTTTCCATCTTAAGTTCAGTATTGATTCATTCCTTTGTAAAAATTAATAGTTATTAATTTAGTCAGTCGGGGGGCCAGTTCTCCTCTGGCAAACAACAAACAGTGCATGATTATGATTCAGGCAGCATTACTGGTTATAAGTCAGTTTGGGATAGCAACAGTCAATATAGCACTACAGGGGACTCATTCACAAAGAGGACTGCTAAGGCCTACTTATCCAATAGATCAAGACCTGCTATCTGACAGCAAACTTCTGCTAGCTGTCACATACCCAAAGTGCTGGGGACTCGCTCACAGGGAGGCCTGCTAAGGCCAGCTACCTGGAGTGTGTCTTGTTACTACAACATCCACACTAATGGGGGCTCACCTCAGAGAAGCCTGCTAAGGCCTACTATCTGATGGCAATGATAATAGCTACCAGAAACCTGTTTATTTGGGGCTGCTCACAGGGAGGCCTGCTAAGGCCTGTTATGAGCCCAACATGGTGGGGACTTACTCTGAAGTGAGGCATGCTAAGGCCAGCTACCGTATAGCAAGTCTAGTATCAGAGATAGACTGTTTAAACAGTGCCTAAGACTGGGACCTATCACATCGCCGACAAGCAGTGTACTCAGTAAAAGCACCTTTTACCCTTTAAGCAAGGGGAGTACAAACATACAGCCACATGCCCTGAAGGAGTCCCACCTGGGCCTACAACTCCAGATGAACACGGACATCAGCTTGTGGCAATGCTCAGGCTACAAGGGAGCATACTAAATGACCAGCTCGAAGTGAAGGTCAAATACCACTTGACCTGAGCCACGATGGTGGAGGGCAGATAAAAACGCACATATATAAACGAAGCACTCAGATAACACCTTTTTTTTTACAAGGTAGTACTATTCGCCTGACCCTGAGAAAGCTACATGGTGGAAGTCTACCATAAAGACTCATGACAGAAATATCTATATTCAGCCCTAGGAGAATGCGTGTGTACAACAGAGGTGTAAAGAGTACCTGGAAACCATACTTGAGTAAAAGTACAGATTCCTTACTGTAAAAATTACTCCATTACACTAGTCACACATATGCACTAGTCCTCAACACAAAGAGATATTGTAGGGCAGTGAAAAACAAGAATGTTTATTTATCAGGTTTTATTTCCTAATAGAGAAATGAAATTGAACACCTCAATATTTCAACATGGCAGAACAAAACACAGATCAAACAAGTAAGTCAAACCCAAGTGTTCAAAAAAGGCATAAGTAAAACATTTTTTTCAAAAAGGTATTTTCAGTAAAATGGACAAAAAAAAGTGAAAGTAAAGTCAAATATTCAGAGCTGACTTTGATATGATGTAATGCTCAGTCTCAGAGAGGGACAATATTTTTATTCAACCTTAACAAAAGCTGGTTCT
This sequence comes from Chanodichthys erythropterus, assembly GCF_024489055.1. Classification (NCBI taxonomy): domain Eukaryota; kingdom Metazoa; phylum Chordata; class Actinopteri; order Cypriniformes; family Xenocyprididae; genus Chanodichthys; species Chanodichthys erythropterus. The sequence goes on along the minus strand of NC_090233.1, from coordinate 6,514,855 downwards.
CAAAGTTCTTGGAATTTATTCTAACTCTTTTTGGACTGGAAATGAGGCCAGCAGTGCTAAAAAGTCACTCACAAGCAGCAGATGCAGGTAAGGGAGTGTTGAGCCTTAATGACAACTTCAAAAAAGGTGGGAAGGTTTTCAGGACACTCATGTCATCACCAGCACACATCAGATAGCCACCAAGTACTGCTGGGCCTTGTTGTGCCTGGGATGACTTCAATGTCTTGAAGAAATCCTCTGAAGAAGTGGCATCACTTGTAAGCTGAGAAGTCTCCTCCATATTTTCCTTTATGAAGTCAAGACCTACAATACAATACATATTTGGTAATGTTTCTGCAACAATTTAATTAATTCAAAAGCATTTTTAGTTCTTTAAAAATTATAAAGCTTATATGCACTTATTCAGTTTAAAGGTGCCCTAGAACTTCTTTTTAAAAGATGTAATATAAGTCTAAGGTGTCCCCTGAATGTGTCTGTGAAGTTTCAGCTCAAAATACCCCATAGATTTGTTTTAATTCATTTTTTTAACTGCCTATTTTGGGGCATCATTAACTATGCACCGATATATAGGTTGTGGCCCCTTTAATTCTCGTGCTCCCCCGCCCCCCGAGCTCGTGCTTGCCTTGAACAGCATAACCACAGTTCACACAGCTAATATAACCCTCAAAATGGATCTTTACAAGATGTTCGTCATGCATGCTGCATGCATACATCAGATCATGTGAGTATTGTATTTATTTGGATGTTTACATTTGGTTCTGAATGAGTTTGATAGTGCTCTGTGGCTAAAGCTAACATTACACACTGTTGGAGAGATTTATAAAGAATGAAGTTGTGTTTATGAATTATACAGACTGCAAGTGTTTAATAATGAAAATGGCGACGGCTCTTGTCTCCGTGAATACAGTAAGAAACGATGGTAACTTTAACCACATTTAACAGTACATTAGCAACATGCTAACGAAACATTTAGAAAGACAATTCACAAATATCACTAAAAATATCATGATATCTTGGATCATGTCAGTTATTATTTTTCGCTATTATCCTTGCTTGCTTACCTAGTCTAATGAGTCAGCTGTGCACATCCAGACGTTCTGCCCTTGTCTAATGGCTTGATCATGGGCTGGCATATGCAAATATTGGGGGCGTACATCCGTAACAGTCGGTGTTATATTGAGATTCGCCTGTTCTTCTGAGGTCTTATAAACAAATGAGATTTATACAAGGAGGAAACAATGGAGTTTGAGACTCACTGTATGTCATTTCCATGTACTGAACTCTTGTTATTCAACTATGCCTAGATAAATTAAATTTTTAATTCTAGGGCACCTTTAAAATATATTATCTCAGTATTCCACGGTTCCAAAAATTTCACACATTACAGATAAAAGTATATAGAATATTGCCAAATGTCCCTAAATTATATACAATACTAGAACATACACTATTCCATCTAAATGTTTAAGTTAATTCTAAAATAAGTTTGCGGTTAATTTAAAAAAGAAAAAGAAAAAAAATCGGTAACACTTTACTTGAAGGGGTGTGCATAAGACTGACATGACCCCTTCATAATCTTGACATGACACATGTCATGAATATGAAGGAGGTTTTATACATGTTTATAACAACTGTCATTAAATGTCATTCGCTCAATTATGTCATTTTTAATGCAAAGATGACATTGTTTGAGATGTCTTTGTTACGACAACTTGACATAAACCAACACATCATAACCTGTCATAAACATGACATAGCAGATTAATTATCAAACTTAAAAAACTACTCAGCTTTATGGGTTAACATTACATTACATTATTTTGGTAACACTTCAGTATAGGGAACATATATAAACGATTAACTATGACTTTTCCCTCAATAAACTCTTAATTTACTGCTTATTATAGTTAATTGTTAGGTTTAGGTATTGGGTAGGATTAAGAATGTAGAATAAGATCATGCAGAATAAGGCATTAATATGTGCTTTATAAGTATTAATAAATAGCCAATATTTTAGCCATATGAATGCTAATAGTAATAAGCAACTAGTTAAAAGACTCTAAAATAAAGTGTTACCATTATTTTATAACAGTGTCATCTTTTTTACGAAATTTGAAATTGTGTATTATCTGACCTTCTGTTGGAGGAAAAAAAAAAAAAAAAAAAAAAAAAAAAAACATGAAATGAAAAATAGTCATGACGCTGTTATAAAATGATTTGTCAGAGTATTTCACTTAATGACATTTTAATGACAAGTTCAATTTGTACCACTGTACTTGAGCTCAAGATACATATTCATGACACTATTATAATGGCCTCATGACAGCCAATGTCAAAACCAACCACATGACAGTTTAATGCAATGTTAACCCATTAAGCTAAATGATGTCAAGTTGTCATGACAAAGACACTGACAGGTTATGATGTATTGGTTTATGTCAAGTTGTCATAACTCGGACACTTCAAACAATGTCATCTTTGCATTAAAAATGACATAATTGAGCGAATGACACTTAATGACAGTTGTCATAAACATTCATAAAATGTGTCATGTCATGATTATGAAGGTGTCATGTCAGTCTTATGCACACCCCTTCAAGTAAAGTGTTACCAAAAAATCTGTACTAATTAGCATGTTACTGCTCTTCATTTAGTTTGATATGCCTGTAAACAAACCGGGTTTGAGGATGGCAGCATCAGTTGTCCAGGAAGTTTTAAACTTTTAAACAGCTCAGGATCATTGAGCATGTCACCAAAGCACTTGTTCACACCTGCAAGGATTGCATCTACCAGGCTCTTGCAGAGTTTCATGGATACCTTGGCTCGTTTTAGTTTGGAAACCATGATGTTGAGTGTTGGTACAAGCCAGCCCATGTGCATATTGCTTTCTCCCTGCAAGATATTAATTGCTTTGGCAACAGGGGCCATAGTGGTGACATATTCCCTAAGAAAGGCCTTTTCTGCAGGAGTGAACCTATAAAAGAAAAACCTTGTTTAAGACTATTTAAAGTAGCTGATTACTGCAAAATATAGATGCTACTCAATAGTATAGTAGAACATTTGGCATTAATTTGAAATGATTTGCTGCTACCCCTCCTGTTTCACATTTTTAAATGAATATTAAGAAAATATCCATTATTTCATCTGACAATTCAGGATGCCTTGATGGCATACAAATATTCACTTTTGCTGGTGAAAAAAGGCATAAAGTCTCTGAAAGAAAATGCATAGCATCATTACATTATAACATTACTCACATGGGGATTTTGAATTCCACACAGAGATTACTGAAAGCACCATCTACCTTTTCCTTCATGATCTTCAGGATCCTCTCCACTGAAAGAAACAAAGAGTTCCATTGTGTGGCATTTGGACAAATTAACTGCAAACTACATTCCTCTTCCATCATCTCTGCAGCTTTTTTGGACCAGCCACTCTTGTTCCACAAGGCCCAACATTTAAAGAAGGATGATCTTGATAACCTTTTGTATGTTTCATCCGTTTGAGCACTGTCAACATCCACGGTGGAAACCAGGTTCAGAAGATGGCAAGCACAACTTTGATTCTTGGGCAAATAAAATTCAAGATCATCCTTGGCTAGAATTTCAGCAACCCCAACATATTCAATCTCCTCACATTTCTCCTCATCTTGAGTGTCAGATTCATCATCATCATCTTCTGATGGGGTTGCTGTTGCACTTTCTGTATTGTTGCTGTGTATGTTCTCACCTCCATTGACACAAAAGGCTTTCAAAAAAAATTGATCCATTGTCTGTTGTTATACAGACAACTTTTTCATGGATCTCAAATTCAGAGTGTATGTCATGTATCACAGCTGCAAGTACATCAGATGTGTGACCCCTTTAATCTGTATTAAAATGAAACAAAAATTCAGGCTGCGGCCCCTTTAAATCCTCGTGCTCCCTGCCCCCGAGCTTGCGACTGTAAAAGTGCATAAACAAAGTTCACACAGCTAATATAACCCTCAAAATAATTATTATTATTGCTCCATCTGCCATTTTTCGCTATTGTCCTTTCTTGCTTACCTAGTCTGATGATTCAGCTGTGCACAGATCCAGACATTAATACTGGCTGCCCTTGTCTAATGCCTTGAACATGGGCTGGCATATGCAAATATTGGGGGCGTACATATTAATGATCCCAACTGTTACGTAACAGTCGGTGTTATGTTGAGATTCGCCTTCAGCTTTCAGTGTCGATGTCCGCCCAGAAAATGAGATGGTTAGCAAACCCTCTCATCAATCAGTGGCATCGACACATACCCATATTCCTTCCACAAATTCTACACAAGGACCACAAGTGGTCTACAAAGAAAATACTTTAGTATTTAAATAGTAGCAAAGACCTAAAACAGTTCAACCTGTGGCCACAGGGTGGTGACCTACCACCATGGAAAACGTGAGGTCTACCACCCTTTCAAGCCTGAAAGGGCATTTTTCTTTTTGCAATGTACTGGATGGTTCATGTGGAGGCGTTCCTCTAGCGTTTCAGTGCAGCGCGAGTTCCCTTTCAAAAGGGAAACATTTTTTTCAGTGATTGTGATTGGTCTACCACTTACAGCGCCTATCGGAAATGAAACCCCATTACCATAACTGAACTTAAAGGGATAGTTCACCCAAAAATTAAAATTTGATGTTTATCTGCTTACCCCCAGCCCATCCAAGATGTAGGTGTCTTTGTTTCTTCAGCAGAACACAAATTATGATTTTTACCTCCAACCGCTGTCGTCTGTCAGTATTATAATGCCAGTGGATGGGAACTCGTACAATCAGAGTCTAAAACACTTCCATAGACAAATCCAAATTAAACCCTGCGGCTCATGACAACACACTGATAGTCTAAGACTTGAAACGATCGGTTTGTGCAAGAAACCAAACAGTATTTATATCATTTTTTACCTCTAAAACACCACAATGTCCAACTGCATTAATCACTCGATTCGTGAGGTCTGATCGCACTCTGACAACGGCAGTGATGTCTCGCGCATATACTTCAATGAGTGCGAGACATCACTGCCGCTGTCAGAGTGCGATCAGACATCACTAAGCGAATGCTGAAGTCAGTTGGACATAGTGGTGTATTAGAGGTAAAAATTATATAAATACTGTTCGGTTTCTCGCACAAACCAATCGTTTCGTGTCTTAGGACATCAATGTGTCGTCACGAGCCGCAGGGTTTAATTTGGATTTGTCTGTCATGTTTTATTTACTCTTATAGTCCAAGTTCCCGCTGACTTGCATTATACCACTGACAGACGGCAGCGGTTGGAGTTAAAAATCATCATTTGTGTTCTACTGAAGAAACAAAGACAACTCCATCTTGGATGCTCTGGGGGTGAGCAAATAAACATCAAATTTTCATTTTTGGGTGAACTATCCCTTTAAGCTCCGGAGGCTTCCTAAAGCTCAGCGATTGTACTCACTGTAAAGACAGTAAAGATGGTGTCAATTTTACTATACAAATCCGAGCGGAAGTCCAATGATGAAACATTGGAAGACCTAGTTATTCAACCCGAGCCTCCATTGCAAGGAGTCCAAGGACGAAATGAGCAGGACATTTCTCGGTGATACGCTACTCAGTTTGACATTCATCATGAGATGTTGCAACTGTAATTCCTCACCATCAGCATAAACAAGTGTATGTCCATCAATAAACCGATGTGTATATTTCTAATTTATTGTGGTGCACATGTGAGAACTGTATCATTAATTGTATCAATAGCCGAGCACTAACATGAATGACTGATGTAACATTAAGGTTTGTAAAACAAATCTTGCTCCTCAGAGTATTAAGAACAACCGACAATCTGTACTAATGGACAGAATTTTAGGTAATAGTGGGCCCACGGCTGATTTGCAGAAGTATTTCAATAAGACAGTAATAATGTCAGAGTTAGCCGGAGACCTACACAATATAAAACACAAAACTACGAACACCCGAATGAATCATACTTACAGGTTGAGATTCTGATAAGCTATATATAAGGTTCTATAAGCTATTGTGCTTCAAAACAATGAATTTAGAAGAAATTAGTGTTCAAAACTTGCAGTATATTACTTCCGCCAATACCGATCAACGGTTTTGATGACATCACCCTGCACTTCTCGTTAGCTTTTCATCAGATATTCTGTCCAATTAAATGCTCTCTAGAATCTAAAGGGTCTTGCCCCATACATTATAAATACTGTGGCTAAAAACTTGAACACTTGTTCACACATTTACTACTTTCTACATGGTAAATGGCAAATAGTAGTCAAGTCAAGTCACCTTTATTTATATAGCGCTTTTTACAATGTAGATTGTGTCAAAGCAGCTTTACATTGATAACTGGTACATTATTTAATGTAACTGTAGCAACTGTAACAGAATACTGGACCGAAACAGTTATACAGTTTGCGGCGTGTGTTTTTTGTTTTCCGTCCCAGTGTTTTTCTTGTTTCACTCTCCGTTCCCCTCACCATGTACACACCCACATTTCTGTTAGTATGCCTTGAGCAGAAGGACCGCTCCCTTGAGGCACATTTGGACAATTTTTTGTTTCTAGCTCCATCTACACATTTCCCGGACAGCAGCCTTTGCAACTTCCTGTATGCTGGCCTCAACACCGCCACCAAAGCGCTGCTGTCTGGGGAAGGACCTCGAGGGCGCTTCCATGATTATGTAGAGTGGGTGCTGGCGTCATGTGGATCTTCGATGACCGTGGATGTCTCCAACGATGCCAGTCCCACTCCTTCTCCAGTGCACAGCCATCAACACCCTGACTGCGAGGATTGGCAGCATGAGCCCACCGCAGACCACGAAGAGGACTTCAAGCCAGCGCCTACGAGAGCGACCGAGCGGGACATCGCGATGGAGCCTGAGCAACGCGGGACTGACCAGGTGTGCGAGCCGGCTGTACCATCCATCGCCAAGGGAATCTTAGTGGATTACGAGGGTAGAGAAGTGAGCCCCACCCAACCCCCTGCCACTGAGAGTGAGTTTTTGGCCATTACTGGAGACATTTTTTCTTATTTAGAAGAGGTGAATATGCAACCTGTTGTACTACAGTCTCTGGCCCCTCCCAGCCTCCCTCTCCCACCACCTCTTCTAAAATTTTTTAGGACTCTTTCATATTCTGAAGAACTGTTTAGCACACTCCAAACTCCTCCTCTGTCACCAGCCACGCCTGCTATCCAGTCGTCACAGTCTCCCATCAGCCCCAGTTTCACCATCTCCTCTCAGTGGTAGGGTTCCACCTCGGGACTGCTGGGAGCCACCTCCTCCTGGGCGTAAGGAGCCTGGGATTCCGCCTCCAGCCTCAGAGCTCTTCACTCCCCCTCGACCCGTCGACCTAGCTCCTACACCTACGCTTCTTCCTCCCTCGTCGTCAGCAAGTACCATCGGCCATTCGGTCTCGCTGGGTTCCCTCGGCACGTCGGCTCCACCTGGGTCGGACATCGCTGCGCCTCTGCAGCGGACTTGCGGGCCAGTCACTGCTCTCTGGCCCTCCACCCCTTCTGCGACGGTAAGCTCAGCCCTCCCTCAGGCTCCACCTCCGCCCTCAGTCACTCCAGCTCCACCTCTGCCCTCCGGATACCCGCTTCCTCCTCGGGGGGTCGTCGCTTTGGCTCCGTCGCGGTCGCCAAGGTCTTCGTGGTCGCTTCAAGTCTTCAGCGTTCCGGCTGCATGGTGGGCTCCCACGCTGATGACATCGCCACTGCCGATCGTCCCCATGGTGGCGTATAGGACTACACCACCATGGCTCCTCCCGTCAGCAACGCCGCCATGGGGCGCAGTCTTGGCTGTGTACTGGACGGTTTTGCTACTTCCTCTGTTCAAGGCTTCCCTCTGGACACCATCACCTTCATCTCCCTGGTCACCATCATCTGCACCTCCCTGGACTCCTGCACCTCGCCTCCTCCCGGGTAACCGTCCGCCTCCATAACCGCCTCCTACACCATCGGAACCTTCTCATCTTCGTCTTCCCCGCTCCACGGCGCGAGGACGCGCCTTTCCGGGAGGGGGCGATATGTCACATGTGCACTCCGTTTTGGACTTGTTGTTGTTCCATTTCCTGCCACCAGTTAGTCACCATGGCAACTGATCACCACCATTATCACACCCAGCTCTTCCCAATCACCCTCCTTGTTATCCCGTGTATATATACCCTGTGTTTCTAGTCTTGTGTTGTCCGGTATTGTTCTTACTATGTTGGTGAATGTTCCTGTGGATTCCTGTTTATCTCCTAGTAAAGACTAATTCTGACTCTATCTCCTCGTCGTGTGATTAGTATACCAGCAACTGTAACAATGGAACGATTCAGACAGTGTAAATATGCTTTTCATTGAGACAAATGAAGTCTGGTTTCACGTTAGTGTCAATTGAACCACCGCAGCGCGCACCCAGTCTGCTCCGGTCCAGAGACATGATAGCATGATAGATGTGTGAAGTTCAAGGCACTTCAGTGGGCCCTTAATGGCATTTTATAAATCCCATTTAGACCACACTGAGATTTGAGAAGCAATCCTCAAAAGGTTATATTGCTGTTGTATCGCTGTGGTAATTTTAACCACTGACTCTTCACATCCTCACCCTTTGGAACTGTATACATGTCTTCTCGACATGTCTCGTTTAGGCTGTTAAGAGTCGATTCTTTCTGTTGAGAGACAATAACTTTATTTATTGTGCACTTCACAATTTTGCAGATAGTTTACATTCATAGACAGCTACATTAAACATTGCATGAAAGGTAATATTCGAAAAAGCATAATAGGGACACTTTACATAAATGAATTTTTAAAAAAATCACCTATATCAACAGCTTTAAAACAGTTCAGAGGATCATTCACTACAATTAGTTCAAATTATTTTGTCTATTTCTTTGTTTTAAAAAGCCCCTTCACCTTTCAGTGTTGATCTGTCAGTCACAATAAAGACAAAACATCTTGGCCCATATATTTCTTCAAAGCCTGTCAGACATCACCCTGTTTGACATGAGTATCTCATCTTTCAACATGTTTTATATTGGTTGAGGTCAAGGACAAATTGACATGAGTATCTCATCTTTCAGCATATGTTTTGTATTGGCTGAAGTCAGGGACACAATACAACTGACATGTCACATTGGAGCCATTCAGATGGACAAAAGGTTGTGGGGCACGACGAAAACCTTACAAGTATGCTTAGTTGTATTGAACATGTGCTTGTATTGTACTTCGAATCTTACAAATACATTTTAAAAACTGTTTAAAGTTAGTATATTTTAAAAGTTTAAATTGCAACTTTATCATCACAAATGTGTAATTACGAAGATATTCTTTGTAATAAATGCATGATATTATATAGACAAGTTTCAATAGAAATGTATTTATATAGTTTGCCATAAATGCTTGTTAGTAAATTCAGCAATACACTTTAACAGTATTTTAAAGACAACAGAAATAATTATGAAAATACATATAAAGATGTACTTAAGTCCTACATCAGTGGGTGAAAAAAGCCCTCTTATGTTCAGTTAATTCAAATTAATATAAATTTAATCTATAATACATAATACAATCTATAATAATTTATTTTCAAATAATTTGCAATTAAGTGTCCAATAACATTCAGTTCACGATATATATTTTAAAGTATATTATATCCATATTAAGTGCTCTTTTTAAATGCTAAAGTGTATTTCTTTTACACAAGAGCTAGCTGCAGGTGTTGCATTAAAAAAGATTTAACACGCAAATTACTTTAAGTGCTTATTTTCTGATTTATATGTTATTATAATTTGGAGACTTAATCTTACCCTTTTAAACAATAGGAGTCTTTTGTTTGCATTTGCGTTATTGACTACTTTGCATGAGTGCTGTCCATGGTGCTGAATAGTATGAGTTCTTGCATGACCAAACTTTCAAGGGATAGTTCACCCTGAAATTTAAACTCTGTCATTATTCATTCATACTTATGCCCTTCCAAATCTGTGTTACTTTATTCTGCCATTGAACACAAAGGGAGAAGTTTAGCAGAAGGTCCAAGCTGCTCTATTCCATTTAATGGAAGTGAAGTTTGAGTTCCAAAAATCACTATAAAGGTAAGGTAGACACAGTTGTAATGAGGTACAGTTTTAAGACTGTGAATTGTCTTCTACTTCAAGTTCAAACTACCATTATACACTAGCTCATTCACATTAGCATCCTCTGCCTGTGTGTAACAATTGAAGGGCATAGTCCACATGGATGGGTTAATCAGCCAAACATCCAAGGTGGTCAGTGAGGCAAAGCCAGTTATGTGATATTATTCATGGCATGGATGGTGAGCTAATGTATATCTGCCCCCACTGGGAAATGATTATGCGCTTATAAAGTCACAAAAATACTCAACATAAACACAACTATATATGTTGGGTTAGTTTACTTAAAACAGGAATGTCTAAACTTGCTTTTGGAGGGTCACTATACTGCAGAGTTTAGCTCCAATCCTAATTAAACACACCTGAACCAGCGAATCAATGTCTTCAGGATTACTAAAAACTTCTAGACTACATGATCTCCACTTCATGGCTATGGTCTGTCTTTCCTCTCTCTACTTCTATAAATGGCTTTCTTCCTCTTTATTACCCTTTGCTATTCCTTGTGGCATCATGAGCCACCCTTTAAACATTGGGATTATGTCTTTGTGTTTCATTTGACCATTTAGTTTGTAGCTTTGTCTTTTTTCTTTCTTTTCCCGTACTATATTCCAAATGTTCTGAAGCTATAAAAGTATTTGAGCCCAGCATTTAAGGGAAAATCTCACAATTTAAAAAAATTCCATTTGACTTTACATGTTACACTTGTGTAAGCAGTATTCAAAAAGATATATATTTCTCATATTTTTAACCTCTTTAGGACAGTCTTAAGCAAGGGCAAGTCCAGATGTGCAGATGCAGAACATGGTGTCCCGTTAGAAATAGCATTAACAGTCTCTAAATTCGAGTGACACATTAAATGACATTGAATCATCCCAAATTACCATGAACTTGTTTCCTTCTCTTGATGGAGAACAACCTTGAACAGTTTTAGCATCTGACAGGAGTCTCATTTATCTTTTAATTTGATCCGGTACAAGGTTAATTTTTGAAGCTATTTTTTTATCCACACAAAATTGCACTCTGGGGATTTTCCAGTGCTAGAGAAAGAGGAAATGGTGAAAGGATGTCCACTCAAGCCAATACTCTAGCTGTGTCAAACTGTTACTAGAGAAGTTTGACCCTGAAGCTTGTGTTTTGTGACGTGAATATCATGGATGTCACACTGTGAATGTTATTATAGTGGTTTCTTTGTACTTTTGATATGTATGCCAGAGTCCCAGTATAATCTTCTGTAAAATGTTACTGCTACTGAAAATTTAAGTAGCAACTAAAATTTTATAATTAATTCAATTCAATCCAATATTTGGACATTTGTTTTTACAATACATATTGTATTAATGGAATAGTGCTTTACAAACCCCCAGTCAAGCCAAAGGCAAATGGGAAAAAAGCAGGTGTTAAGTAGAGCAAGAAACCATGAAAGCAGCTGATGCAATTAATCAACTTATTTACAGTAAAAAAAAAAAAAAATAAAAAAAAAATCTGTAATTAACTTAGTCTGAAAGATTTACAGTATGTTACACTGAATGGTATTCTGTCTGATAAAGGTTAGATATTAAAGTGCCCCTATTATGGATTTTTTTAAATTACCTTTCATGTAGTGTGTAACATAGCTCTATGTTGCACACCGTATAAAAAGTTATTGTCTCTCAAAAGTATTAAGCAAGTCGTTTGTAAAACAAATCCCAATCCGTTTCATTGTGACGTCAAAACAAAACATTAGCATACTGCCCGCCTACTTATTGGGCGCACAGACACCGGGGGAAATTATGTTTTTTTCAACAATACCACAGCAGGATAATCTTTTGTTGTATTCCCGTCATTTTACTGATGACTGCTTAAACCAAGGGGAATTCAACCAGTCTTTGGTTCAATACAGGATTCACAAACAGCTTGGTCTTAAAATATGAATCAATGAGCAGTTTTTTTGGACCAGCTTGCTCCTCTGAATCTCAAACTGTATTATTTGCTGTTTATATTTTCTATCGATCATTCAAAATTCGTAGTTTTGTATGTTATGTACACCCTAGTCTGTATGTCTTCTGCTAACCGGCTAACTCATGTTTCTGTAGTTCTGCAATTCAGATGTGGGTCCAATATTGTCCAATATTTTATTATTACAGTAGTATGGAGCTCTATCTGTATTTTAATAGGAAGTTAAGATGTGCGCACTGTCCACTCGAGTCCACGCTAACTAGTTGAAGTATTCTCTCTGTAAACACCCAACACACAACAAACCACAATATTAGGAACCTTAAAAAGGGCATAATGGGGCACTTTAAGAACAAAGAACATCAATTTCAGTGATCCATAGAGTGTGCCAGGGGAAACTACAAGGCTTGGATACACAATGCCTGCATAGTATGAATTTTGCATGGGATGGGAACACTGCATGGGCCCTGATTACATTCCGGACATGCTGTGGATGAATACAATCAAAATGTAATAAGCAATCATCCTACACGATAACACATTCCATGAATGCAAAGTGTGCTCTCCTGATGTGATATAAACACCAGTGCATATTTGTGGCCGGAGATGCAGGGCTGTGTTTACAGTATTGTCGCCAGCACTCCCCCTCAAGGTACCTCGCCATGTCCATTGATAGCTACACCACAACATGATGAATCACAATTTTTTGTGTGCAGGGTATGGAAGGTATTGACACATCTCATGGGGGCGTTCTGCTGACTCTGAGGACTGATTCATAGCCCCTTAAAGCAAAGCAATTATATGGGTCAAGGGAAGGAAATTGTTCTAAAGGTAGGTAGTTTTGCAAAGAAGACAGATGATGGCAATAATGTGTACTGTAGTAATACAGCAATAATCTGCCAAGATACCCATAGTGAAGATTCATATCTTGAAAGTCACTTGAAAAGAGTTAGAGTGAGGCTTCAGCAGAATTGGACACACATGGTATATCTCCAAGTAATTTTACACAGTATTTCCCCCCATAACCCTACTACAGACTTCTACATTCTACATGCAACCTAAAAATGGTAACTGATTTTATTCAAGTCAAAAAAATTATGTGATATCGCTAAATCAACCTAAATATATTAATTTATGCCACCATCCATCTTCCTAGTGTCATTAACGCATATTTGCAGGGTCTGCTTCACACACACACACACACATTTGATTTGGCACAGGTTTTACGCCAGATGCCCTTCCTGACACAACCCAGCACTGAGAGTGCTGGGACACATTCACACTCATTTGGCATATCCAGTCCACCTAACCTGCATGTCTTTAGACAGTGGGGGAAGTACCATGCTGACACAGGGAGAACATGCAAATTCCACACAGAAAGGACTCCTGGCACAGTCGGGGATCAAACCGGGGATGTTTCTGCTGTGAGGTGACAGTGCTACCACTGAGCCACCATGCCGCCAGCCATGTGAATTTATACTGCATTATATGTGTTAAATCAGGTAAAAATATCTCTTTAAAGTAACAATTGCTGGTTCTCACAGTGGAGAGACAGATTAACCAGTGGACTAGGCTATCTTTCTTTGCAGTAACTTTTAACCAAATAGTGCCCAGGAGGATATATGAAGCATTGTAACCAACAAAGTAGGCTAGTTCAACACATTAAAGGGTTGGTTCACACAAAAATAAAATGTATGTCATTAATTACTCACCCTAATGTCATTCCAAACCTGCAAGACCTTTGTTCATCTTCGGAATACAAATTAAGATATTTTTGATGAAATCCAAGAGGTTTTTTTTATCTCCCATAGAAAGCAACGAAATTAGTAGTCAAAAAGATAGTCAACGTTACTACAGTGGTTCAACCTTAATGTTATGAAGCGACGAGAATACTTTTTGTGTGCAAAAACAAAACAAAAATAACAACTTTAACCCCTTAAGCTCTGAAGGTATTTTTATAGTTTTTTTTTTTTTTTTTTTTCGATTGACATACAAAAAAGTAACTCCAAAACTGTAGCAAGGAGAGTTAAAAGGATGGTATCGTTTGAAATGAAACTTTTTTTTTTTTTTTTTTGGACATTCTCATGCTGAGAAACTGCAAATAAATTACATCTTTCTAATTTAAAATGGAATATTTCATGTAGGCAATAAGATAACGGGATCATTCTTTTTTGTTGATGTTCTTCTATATGTGAGTTGTATCTGGATCAAATTTTGTGGTGATCACATAAAGAAATCAAAAGTTACAGCATTTGGAACCAATGTAGCCTTTTTGGCACCCCCTGATGGCCATTTTTAAAACCCCGCTGGTGGGACACTTTGGGCTTATTCAACTATTTTTCCTCTACCCTGTCAGTCTCCTATGCAATTGACGCAGTGAACACATGTGATGCTGACACAGGAGCCAGCCAATACAGATTCTGTATTCTGACGTAGAACACAGAAGCTCTGCATTCACTGCGTCCACTGTGTAGTTTTGTGTTGTTTTTTTGTGCACAAAAAGTATTCTGGTCACTTCATAACATTAAGGTTGAACTGCAATAGTCACGTTGACTATTGTAACAATGTCTTAACTTCTTCTCTGGGCCTTGAATGTGATCATTTCATTGCTTACTATGGGAGATAAAAGAATCTCTCTGATTGAATCAAAATTATCTTAATTTGTGTTCTGAAGATGAACAAAGGTCTTGCGGTTTGGAACGACCTGAGAGCGAGTACTTAATGAAAGAAATGTCATTTCCGGCTTAACTAACACTTTAACAATGAATGGGATTCACTAGCCTACTGTGGCACCAAATACATTTTGCCTTCATCTTGAACAATATATTTGTTTTAGTATTTAAAACCTATCTTTATGCAATATGTTTTGTTAGAAAAGTGTGCTTATGCTATTATAATAAGTGTCTCATGGATTGATATTTGCCTAATGCAATGACATTCTTGCATTTTTTTCCCCCCAGTGTAGCCTATTTTAGGTGTCCAAACAATTTGGAGGGGGTCACTGTACTTTAGACAGTATTTTGTTCTGGAACTGGGTTTGTATCGTAGTGTTCATCCGTCATTGAATGATGGATCCTCTAGGCATTTCAACACGCGCTTGTGTTGAGATCAGTCAACTCCGCCTCCTACCTGCCACGCGCTCACTGCTGCTAGATCTGAGAACACTGAACAAGCGGCGCTGCTCCCGGCATTCGCGCTCTTCTGCTGACAGCAAGCACTCAATCTAACTATTTAAAACTGGCATTTAAAGTGAGGTATACAACTAGAAATCTAATGCGATTTTGGCCAGTACCAGAGAGACAATCACGTTTTATTCAGTCAAGTAAAATTCTTTAGCATCGTCAATAGTTCGAGAACACTGAACGATCTGACATAAACGAGTATGGACAGTTTTACACTATGCGGGGAAAAGATGTTAAACATCAAGAAGTTGTGGATATAAACGGACAGAAGAACAGAGCTCATTCCTAATATCCTATGGCTTGAAGGTGAGGTGCATGTTTTACACAAAACTATTGGATTTATTTATAGTGTTTGACTGAAATGATCAGTGAGATTAATTACATTTTTAGTTTGTCATTGCTTCTCAGCCTGTAAAAACATTAGTCAGTATAGATTAACGTTTGGCTGTAATACATAAAAATGTTTAAAACCCCCCCATTACTTCAGCAATTGTGCACTGATGTCACATTTACGGGGGATAAAACAGCTGTGGTTGCCAGAAATTCAGGTATTTTTGGATGGCATTTGTTGCCTGTATATTTTACAGTTCATAAACATATATAACATTTATAATAATAATATACCAACCTACACATCTACTAAAATCTATGTGTCTTAAAATATACTGCTAAGCAGTTCACAATATTGCAGGTTACCATAATAGCATTAAAATAATGCAATATAGAATAACTAAACCTCATAAAATGTAACTTGAATACTGAAATGTACATAAAAACAAGAATAAATATTAATATTTAAATATGAATATTATTAATATTATTAAAATTATTAAATGATTTTGCTTTTTCACTTAAACACAATTTTAACAATGCTTTATGTATTGCCTTTTGAATGTAGTACATATTTTCCACAGGAATTTATAAGGCAGTTCGTACTTAAAGAATTGTTTTTTTTTTTTTTTTTTTAAGTAAAATTGTGTTAATTGTCTGTTAAATCAATTTTCACTGTATGTTAAAGTAACTTACAAATATAACCTATTAACTGGTTTTAATGTTATTTTAATGTAATGTTTAATTGTTTTTCAATTAAAATTATGAACATTCTTTATACAGTGTTTGTTGCACATAACTTGGGTATTGACTAAAAAGATGTGTGAGTAGAGCACAGATTAAACGTTGTTTAATAAACAGGGATGTAAAGAGCAGCTTATGTGAACCCTGGCTTTTTTCCAAGAGGTTTTCCAGGGGGAAAAAGACACATTCTGAAGTCTGCTGTTTATTGATTTACAATTACATAATCACTTCTTCTTAATTATCGCTATAGATTACCCACAAACATATTCTGAGATCTACCAAGCTGCCTAATCTTAGACAGTTGGCAAAGTGAGTCCATCGGCTGCCAAGAATAAGCTGTGCTAAATCACTCACATTCAGTCAGTATGGTAGTGTTCATGTGTTCATGGAGTGCATAGTAGTAATCTGTAGTACCTGCTGGTTTTAATATTCATCTCTGCAAGAGTGGAATGTGTGAAATTGACTCAGTTTGACATGAGGAAGAAAATATGATGAAAAGAATTGTCTGTCTCCGCTACAAAAATTGATCTCTCGGTTAGAATGACCATGTAGCCTATTGAAGAATTCAAAGAATGCCATTAAGCTCAAAGCACATGAAAAATACTTTTATATGGAAAAAGGAAAGTGACTGATAATGTCTGTGGGAGACTTTCTCCCCTTGGGGCTTCTTGCGTGAAGAGGCGTGGCCCTGAGAGCATTTTCTTGACATTTCCATGGAGGAAGAGGCAGACACCACAGCCTGCCCTTTTGTTATTTAACAGAGCCTGTTTTTAGGAGCTTGTAGACCAGGGGGCAGTGTTTCACAACAGCTTTCAACAAGAACATTTTAAACCATTGAGAACAAGAAAACGGGTAATGAACCGTATTAATCTGTGACAGTTAGTTAAATTAATCAGAAATCTTTCTGGCACTGATGCAAGTTTCAGCCAGAATTAAAGATACAGCAACAAATACCAGAGGCAGTTTTCCATACTGTGTATCTCCATTCCAGATGGTGGGCTCTTACTGCAAAATTTAGTATTAGTTTTTTGTGCACAGAAAATACACCAATGGATTTATCTGATTTTATAAAAGGCAATCAAATAAACATCTCTCATTTTATGTTCTTTCTTTGGAAGTGCAGCACATTATGGTATAAATATATTTGGTAGCAGATGGTAGAATAGGCATTATTAATGCTGAACACAAGGCATCCCTGAAATTAGTGTCTCGGAAATTTCACCACCATGATTTTAATGGTTACAACTGTACAATTCACAACAGGTTGCTATTTAAAGGTGCCCTTGACTCAAAAATTGAATTTACCCTGGCATAGTTAAATAACAAGAGTTCAGTACATGGAAAAGACATACAGTGAGTCTCAAACTCCATTGTTTCCTCCTTCTTATATAAATCTCATTTGTTTAAACGACCTCCGAAGAACAGGCGAATCTCAACATAACACCGACTGTTACGTAACAGTCGGGGTGTACGCCCCAATATTTGTATAATGCCAGCCCTCGTTCCCAACAATTATCAAAGGCATTACACAAGGGCAGCCAGTTAACGTCTGGATCTGCACACAGCCGAATCATCAGACTAGGTAAGCAAGCAAGAACAACACCGAAAAATGGCAGATGGAGTAATAATAACTGACATGATCCATGATATCATGATATTTTTAGTGATATTTGTAAATTGTCTTTCTAAATGTTTCGTTAGCATGTTGATAATGTACTGTTAAATGCGGTTAAAGTTACCATCGTTTCTTACTGTATTCACGGAGACAAGACTGTCGTTATTTTCATTTTTTAAACAAATGTATAATGTATAAACACAACTTCATTCTTTATAAATCTCTCCAACAGTGTAGGATTAGCCGTTAGCCACGGAGCCCAGCCTCAGATTCACTCAGAATTAAACTTTTAACATCAAAATAAATACTTTACTCACATAATTTGAAGCATGCATACAGCGTGCATGACGATCATCTTGTAAAGATCCATTTGAGGGTTATATTAGCTGTGTGAACTTTGTAAATGCGCTGTAATATAGTTGACAGCTCGTGTGGCAGGAAGCTCGCGTCTTAAAGGGGCGGCGTCGAGTGAAATCAGTGCATAGTTAATGGTGCCCCAAAATAGGCAGTTAAAAAAATTAATTAAAAAAAATCTATGGGGTATTTTGAGCTGAAACTTCACAGACACATTCAGGAGACACCTTAGACTTATATTACATCTTGTAAAAAAACGTTCGTGGGCACCTTTAAGTACTATAATGAAAATATAACAAATGTCACAGTGGGCAAGACTATGCCCTTATACCTCTATGTAATCCAGGACATGACATCTAACTCATAGGAAGACAAAATTTAATGTATTCATTTTTGACTCAGACAAAATCTTTCATGACATTTCTAGCTTTCTGTTTACCTTGCTGCCCACTATGTGATTCTGCTTAATTTAGAGGATAGGGCAGAGGCATAAAGGGCTTTAGAGCATGACTAATGTTATGGATCATAACCATAGGCAAACTCAAATAAATACTGTCTCTAAAATGTGCATGCTTCAGCAAGTGCGGGCCCAGCTGGAGAGTTGTTCAGACATTTTACAATCATTTTAAACCCAAAACTATGATGCACATTAATGGAAAAAAACTTCCTCAGAGTCCAGGTCTTGGATGCACAGTTGCATAGGATTAAATTTTGGATGAAACTACAAATCCTGTTCATCAATAAGGTGAGAAGCAGACCCGTTATAAACCCAAATACACTCAAATGAATTAAATGTATTGATAAGTGTAGTATCAGAGTAGTAATAAAGATGTTTGCCGTCATAATGATGACAGTAGCGCACACAAAAGTAGTAGCTGTTCCTTGCTCTGGCACGATTAGCGCTCACACTGCATGCGAAAAGCGCTTGAGCCCAACCAAACCGTGCTCTGGCCCACCTCTTCCAAGCAGGACAGGGACATATAAACGAACCACGCCTGGGCAGGGAACGGAGCAATCACTCTTTAACAGAACTAGAAACATCTGTAAAACTATTGACTAACTATAGAAACTTACAAGGAGCACAGACAAGCAGACAGGCCAGAAGGGGAAACCAAAACACCATGGCAATAAAACAGAAATAAACAGACATAACGTTACGCCTGAAAAAAATCATTTATTCATAGTATTCATATTTAATGAGCATTTTGGGTTAACTATACATTTAAAGGGTAGTTCACTCAAAAAATTAAAATACTTTAATCATTTACTCACCCTTTTGTCATTCGAAACCCATAAGACTTCTGATCACCTTCGGAACACAAATGAAATTAAAGCTGCAAGCAGCGATGAAAGGGCCCTCACAACCGGGGCCACCGCCATCCGGTGGCCTTAGGAAAACAGCGAATAGTGGGCGACATGCATGCAAGCGAGTAAATACAGGAGAAATATGGCATTTTGACGTATCACACTTCCTGCTGCCAACAGGTGGTGCTTTGACTATTACTGAATATTGCCATTTACATGTCTTCAGGCCAGGACTATTATCAAAGTTGTGAAGTTTTGGGCAGATTGGACTTTGTATGCCTGAGTTACAACAACTTCCTGTTTCGTGGCGTTAATCGCATACTTTAGCACTTAGCCAAGTGTTACATGATTTAACGTGTTTCTAATTTCCTGTTGCCAGCAGGTGGCACTATGACTAACTGAATATTGGCATATAGATATCTTTAGGCCAGGACTCTTAACACACATGTGAAGTTTGGAGCAGATCGGACACTGTATGGTTGAGTTACAACAACTTCCTCTTTCATGGCGAAACATCAAAAAAATTGTCAGGCTGCCACGGACACGTTGTTCAACGAAAACTCAATATCTTCGCAATTTAACATCGCAAAGGCCTTAAGTTTAGACTGACAACATATGATTGTTGATCTGATTAAATCTCTATGAGGAGTTAATCACAGTGTAAAACGTCATTTCCTGTTGCCCACAGGTGGTGCTATGACTGTAACTTAATATTACCATGTAGATGTCTTCAAACCAGGACTCTTATCAAACATGTGAAGTTTGGGGCAGATTGGACATTGTATTCCCGAGTTACAACAACTTTCTGTTTCATGGTGAAACATCGAATTTTGTCAGGCTACCACGGACACACCCTTCAGCGAAAAGTCAAGATCTTTGCAATTTAATGTAGCAAAGGCCTTTAGATTATACTGACCAAAATATGATGTTTATCTGATCAAATGTCTAAGAGGAGTTTGTCAAAGTACAACATCTGGAAATTATGGCAAAATAGCAAAAAACTGCAAAAAAATTTGCAGAGAGAACTCAATTTTAAAAAGTTATATGGGTTAAATCAGGTAGACATAGATCTTTTAAATAAGTAACAAATGTAGGATACCACTTTTTTGAGGTGCATTACATAAAGTTGTTTGGTCTTCTGGTAAGTCGTTAGGGAAAGCACTGATCACATTTGACTGTGACCTTTAACTAACAAACTTGACACACAAAAGAAAAATGCTTCATACATATGTGTCCACTAAAGACTTGATTAATGCGTCACATCTGTTACATGTTAATGGCATGTAGCTAATTGCCTTAGGACGCAGTCATCATCATCAGTCCTCATGTTTTTAACATGGATGAACTTTACACACTGGCTGCCCTGGATGAATAAAAGCTGCTATTGGCCTTGATGATTTAACATGCTGTACAAAAATATCTAAAACTATCTTCAATATACCAGGTTGCTTTAGTGTCAGCCAACTGTTATATTACAGTCTCCCTAAAACACTGGCCAGGAAGCCATCAGGGGTATTCCAGCCCCACATCATCATCATCCGTTTCATGCCGCTTCCCATACTGCCATGGCAGGAGAGCTCTTGCTTGACCCTTGAGGCTTGGAGACACCCTCCTATATGGAAAACAGGCAGGGGCTGCTCAAGACATGGTTGTTAGGATACAGCATGGGCACACAGTCCTAATGAGCTCATCTGAGGCTTGTTATGGTGCTTCTCCGCTCCTGCTCTCCAAGAAGCAGACATTTCCACAGTTTCCCTAATGGTTGTTTCAGAATGAGTGAGTGCTGGTACAGACAGAACTGGAACACTGGAATAATGTGGGTTTGACACACGGCGATAGTTACAACAATGTTATATAACAAACGTTGCTCTGTGTGTTTATTTAATTCAAATTATGTGGAGAAGCACTGCCTTTGTTCCATTAAACCTTTGATTACCTGAGGGTGGAGCAGACACTCAGACTCTAGCCTTTGGGTTGAATTATTTATTTATTTATTCATAAATGCCAGTGTAATAATTTTTTACCAAAGTATAAAAGTTAAATTACACAACCTTAAAAGTGAATTATCATTTATGTTCAAATATAATGAAAAATAATATATCATTAAAAGAGAGAGAGAGAGAGAGTGAGAGAGAGTGATGAGTTCCCTTTCAAGGGAACTCGAGCTGCTTCGGAACTCTGCAGGAACGCCTCTGCATGATTGCGTTGTGAAGCACATATGAAATCAGTCCAATGGAGTGAGGGAACATCATAGGCAGCTTACCCGAGGACAAACACATTCAGCTTCTGTGCCTTCAGCAAGCACTATGTGTGAAATTGTCTCTGTCTATTTATTGTTGTTTGTCACAAGCATATATATTTCAGACAGTATTACAATGGTGAGCAAACAGCCTTTTGAATCATATGTCCCTCCCTGCCCTCGCTACATTACGAGTGGTGATACACGCGATTAAAGAGTTGTTTGTTTGGGAGAGAGACATGCACGTCAGCTCTCGTGTGGGCTGACCCTGTTCATTCATAAAATGTCCCGACGTGTAAGAATGCACTGTCAGTCATTTCATAGCCCCATACCTGTTGACTTTCCTCTGGACGGAGGAAAGTCTTGAACTCGCGTTTGCTGAGGCAGTGCGTAGATTATGGGTCTGCAAAAAAGAAACTATGGCTCGGATCTCACTATGCTGAGGCAGTGCGTAGATTATGGGTCTGGAGTAAATAATCTATAGCTCGAATCTTGCGTTGCCGAGGCAATGCGTAGATTATGGATCCGCAATTTACTTATAATGCGGAGGCAAACTTTTGTGTTTGAAAGCCATGATTTTAAGATTCTTTTTGTTTTAGATTCTATTAGGAACATTCAGACTGTGATATACTTGTCTGATTGTTTATTTGCGGTATTCAATTTTTGAGAAATTAAATCAAATATCTTTCTGACTTTGAAAACTTACAAATATTGATGATATAACTAAATGTACTTTTCTAAATCTATGTTTATGGTAAGGGCACATGCCAAGTACTTTGTGCCCTTTCTAAAATTCATGTTTATGGTAAGGTCACATGCTGAGTGCTTCATGTCCTTTCTAAGATGAGCATCGCTACCCGTACCGGGGGATCGGGGCAAAGCTAGCAGCTGAAGCCTTCAAAGGGTAAAATGAATCTGAGGACTGTTATTATCTCTAACTAGGCTTTGGCAAAGAAGCCCTGATGTCTGTGGTGTCAGGCTTCTAAAGGCGGACCCCTTCGGGGGGAGATGGTTTCCACCTCACTATACGGTGCTTGTCTTACTTCAGTGCCCTCAGGGGGGCGCTCTGCCAACCCTGCTGCAATGCTGGGGCGCAGAGGGTCCCCGCGAATCATCCGAAGGTGACTCGTGCTCTCTGAGGAGAGTTTCACTGCAGTCAAGCCAGTTGTTCCCTGCCGGTGCGCCGCTTCAGGGCACTGTGCTGACTGCTCAAAGTACAAAAGCTGAGGGTGGTCCCCTCCAAAGACAGACGGCGTTCACCGCATTACACGGTGCCCGTCTTCCTTCGGTGCCCTCAGGTGGGCGCCCTGCCAAACCCGCTGCAATGCCGGGCCGCAGGGGGTCCCCGCGAGTCACCCGAGGGTATCTCTGTGGGTCCTGCAGATATTAGAAAAGAGGTATGCCATGCAGTCATCCGCCCCGATTCAGCGGATTCCTGCCCTCTGTGCTGGGCCCCGAGCAGGCTCTGGTTATGGCACAAGACTCTACTATGAATGGAGGCAAGGCAAGGCAAGGCACTTTTATTTATAGAGCACATGTCAAACAGCCACTGCTGACCAAAGTGCTGTACAATCAGTTCAGACAATATAAAATACATAAATACATCAGCAGACACAAACACATCGTAACCCATCATAAAAACCCATCATAAAATTACATTTAACCAAAAGCCAAAGAGAAAAAATAAGTCTTTAGTGAAGATTTAAAACTATCAACAGTGGAAGACAACCTTAGGTGTTCCGGCAAATCATTCCACAGATGCGGAGCAGCAACAGAAAAGGCACGATCACCTTTTAATTTCAGTCTAGATCGTGGCACAGTGAGCATCAACTTGTTCGAGGACCTTAAAGATCTAGAACATCTCCGGTGGAGAAGGTCTGTAATGTATTGAGGAGCTTGACCATTTAACCCCTTA
Source organism: Chanodichthys erythropterus (assembly GCF_024489055.1). Classification (NCBI taxonomy): domain Eukaryota; kingdom Metazoa; phylum Chordata; class Actinopteri; order Cypriniformes; family Xenocyprididae; genus Chanodichthys; species Chanodichthys erythropterus. Next base: position 6,491,119 of record NC_090233.1, on the reverse strand, counting down.
AACACATACAACAATACCTTGAACTTGACACGGTATTCAACCGGCAACCAGTGAAGCAAAGCAAGAACAGGTGAAATATGTTCCCTCTTTCGGGTACCAGTAAGAAGCCTGGCGGCAGCATTTTGTACCATTTGTAGGCGGGATAAGGAAGACTTAGCCACCCCAAGGTACAGCGAGTTACAATAATTCAGCCTCGATGAAATAAAAGCATGAATCACTGTCTCCAAATCTTTTACTGTTAAAAATGCTTTTTAATTTCGCAATAGATCTCAAATGATAAAAGCTACTCCTCACCACTGAGTTAATTTGTTTGTCAAATTTAAGGCCGTTATCAAAAATCACTCCCAGATTTTTGGTATAAGCATGAGAATTCTCACTTAAAGGACCCAGTTGTTTTTTAATCTATATATTAGAAGCTGGTGATCCAAAAACTACAATTTCGGTTTTAGAGTCATTCAATGTTAAAAACTTAGCTGCCAGCCAGCCTCTTACCTCCTCGAGACAGTTCAACAAAGACTTTATGTCATAATTATCCCCATTTTTTAAAGGGAGATACACCTTTGTATCATCCGCATAAAAGTGATATGGAATATTGTGCTTTCGAAAAATCGAGCCTAAAGGGAGCAAATACAGCGAAAACAACAGCGGGCCCAAAAGAGACCCCTGAGGTACACCACAAGTTAATGGTACAGAAGAGGAAGAAAAATTCCCAATCTCCACAGAAAATGTTCTATCAGAAAGATACGATTTAAACCAATTCAATGCAGTACCTTGAATTCCTACACAATTACTCAACCGCTCAAGCAAGATAGCATGATCAATTGTATCAAATGCAGCACTGAAGTGTCCAGAAGGAACAAAATTGCACAGTTACCCGAATCCACAACCAGCAAAAGATCATTCAACACCTTCAGCAAAGCTGACTCTGTACTGTAATGTTGTCTGAAACCAGACTGAAATTTGTCCAACAAATTATTCTCACTTAAAAATACTGTCAATTGATGGAAAACAACCTTTTCCATTACTTTTGATAAAAATGGTAATTTTGAAATTGGACGATAGTTATCTAAAATAAAAAGGCTATAGAAATGGTTCCTCCTCCCAGCAGGTAGTCAGGGTTTCACACCCTGTACTTCATTGTTCCAAAAAAGGATGGGGGTTGCATCCATTCTTAGATCTGCACTGCAGCAAACAGATCGTGTCACAAATCAGGTCCGAGGACTGGTTTGTCACGATAGATCTAAAGGACGCATACTTCCACATGTCCATCCTCCCACAACACAGGAAGTTTCTGAGGTCCCCTTTTCGGGGGCGAATACCAATACCAGTACCAATATTGAGTTCTTCCTTTTGGCCTAGCTTTGTCACCCCGCACTTTCATGAAGTGTGTAGACGTGGCTTTGATGCCCCTGCATATGCGAGGCATTCGAATTCTAAACTACATCGGTTGATCTTAGCTCATTCGCAGCAGATGGTTCAACATCAAAATGTTGTTCTCGCACACATGAGGAAGTTGGGGTTGAGGCTGAATGCAAGAAAAGTGTTCTTTCTCCAGCAACCACATCTGGGCATAGTATGCGATTCGATACCAATACAGGCTCCTCTGTCACCTGCCCGTGCAACATCAATTCTCTCAGCCGTGACAGAGATGAAGCTAGGCCAGTCACTCACTGTCAACAGTTTCAGACTGTTGGGTCTTATGGTAGCAGCGTCCAACGTGATACCTTTTGGCCTAGTGAACATGAGACCATTACAGTGGTGGCTTAAAACCAAGGGGTTCTCTCTGAGGGCGAATCCGTTCCGTATGGTCAATGTCGGCTAACGACGGATGCTTCCCTCACAGGCTGGGGAGCGATCATGAGTGGTCGCTCTGCTCAGGGTCTGTGGCAGGACCAGCTTCTCACTTGGCACATAAATCACCTGGAGATGCTGGCAGTGTTTCAGGCTCTGAAACACATCCCCCCAGACCTCAGAGACCATCATGTACTTGTTCATTCCAACAACACATCAGTTGTCTCATCCATAAACTATCAGGGGGGCCTTAGGTCACGCCCGTTACACAAACTGGCTCATCAGATCCCCCCTTGGACCCAGAAACTGTGCTCAATCAAGGCAGTTTATATCCCAGGGTACCTCAATCAGGGAGCAGACATCTTGTTGAGACAGGTGCCGAGGCCTGGGGAGTAGAGACTTCACCCCGAGGTGGTGGAGCTCCTATGGGAGAACTTCGGTTGAGCTGATGTGGATCTTTTTGCGTCTCGAGAGACGACTCACTGTCCATTATGGTTCTCCATGACAAACTCAGCACCTCTGGAGCTGGAGGCCATGGTACAGCCGTGGCCGAGGCTACGTCTGTATGCTTTTCCCTTGATTGCTCTGCTCCCGGGAGTTCTGAAGAAAGTTTGCAGGGACGGGGTCTGCCTGTCGCTGGTAGCCCTGTTCTGGCCGGCCTGAGTATGGTTCTCAGACCTAATATCCCTTCTAGATGGCTCTCCAGTGGAGATTCTGATCAGGACGGACCTTCTCTCTCAGGCAAACGGGTCAATCCTTCACCCTCGCCCAGAGTTGTGAAAACTGTGGGCTTGGCCTCTGGGGGGCCCAGCTCATAGGTTCAGGTCTCTCAACTGAGGTTATTGAGACCATCCTCCACTCCAGAGCTCCCTCCACGAGGAAACTCTATGTCTTGAAGTGGAGATTGTTCACTTCATGGTGTGGAAATCACCAGTGGGTCCCAGTTAACTGCCCTGTGGGTGCAGTGCTAGACTTTCTGCTGGAAAGATTTTGCACAGGGTTATCCCCCTCCACAATAAATGTTTACGTGGCGGCCTTAGCTACTTACAACGCTCCTTTGGGTGGTTTGTCTTTGGGCAGACACCCTCTTATTACTCGTTTCCTTCATGGCACTTTGAAACATCGACCTGCAGTTCGTACGAGGGTGCCGGCCTGGGATTTGTCCGTTGTTTTGCAAGGCCTTTCTATGGCTCCCTTCGAGCCCGTTGAAGAAGTTCCTGAGAAGTTTCTCACTTTAATGACCATCTTTTGCTGGTTATTTCATCTCTCAAGAGAATTGGAGACATTCAAGCCCTCTCGGTATCTCCCTCGTGCATGGAATTTGCACCTGGTATGTCAAAGGCTTTTCTTCACCATAGCGCGGGTTATGTTCCTAAGGTTCTTACTAATACTGTAAGATTCATCATACTACAGGCCTTCTGTCCTCCCTTCCGGACGTTAGACCAGGAGAAACTGAATCTGCTCTGCCCTTTTAGGGCATTAGATGCTTATGTACACAGAGCTGCCCTGTGGAGAAAGTCAGAACAGCTGTTCATTTGTTTTGGGTCACCTAGAAAGGTTACCCTGCATCTAAGCAGGGGATGAACAAGTGGGTGGTCGAGGCCATTGCACTTGCTTATGAGTCGGCTGGTCAGCCTTCACCTTTGGCTGCACAAGCTCACTCAACTAGGAGTATGGTCGCTTCTAAAGCGTTATTGTCAGGAGTTTCCAAGATGTTTGTGATGCGGCAGGCTGGTCCTCACCGCATACATTTGTGAGGTTCTATGAACTAGACCTTGGCTCTACTCTGGAGGTTTCCACTCTAGCAGGTTTTTTGTCATCTTAATGTGCGCTATCTGGGCACAATCTCTGGTATTAGCCTTCCCACACTATTCCGACGCATGTCAAGTTCCCTTGAAAGGGAACATCTCGGTTACATATGTAACCTTGGTTCCATGAATAGGGAACGAGACGCTGCGACACCCTGCCATACTCCCGGCGTACCTGTAACAACTTGCTTCAGTTTTTCAGAAGCTGAATGTGTTTGTTCTCGGGTAAGCTTTATAGCAGTGGTCGCCAACCCGTCGATCGCGATCGACTGGTCGATCTTTATCACTGTTCCAGTAGCTCGCGAAAATAACAGAAATATCTCCAGTCTTTGTACTGTATTTTTGTATTTATTTTATTTTTTGGGCGCTACTGGGACAGATAAAGGTAAATAGCCTACATCATTTCTGAGTCTGTAAACAGCCGTTAACAAGAGGCCAGAGATGCTTAAGACGGACGCAGAGAGGAGACAATTCTGTAGCAGGCAGATCAGCTCACTGTTCACGATGCTCGAAATATAGGAAGAAAATATAAATAATGAATTTGGGTGAGGGCTTATATGAATGCATCTTTAAAAGGAGATCAGTCTTCAGAAAGATTTCGATGGCAATGACATTTTATTTTCCTCTTACCTGTATTAGCAGCTAATTATTAGCGCATTTCAGTATTGTTTACAGCAGTAACCAAGGAAACACTGTATTACTGCTGCTCCATAAGCGCCACCTGCTGTTGAATGTACGTTTTTGTTTCATGTTTTTTTGTGTATGTAGCATAATTGTAAATTACAATTTCACAAAGATAAAGTCAGACTGTTCTGTTTCTGCTTTAAATCCAGAAATTAAATCTAATTAAAAAAAATAAATAAAAATAACTGCTCATGCAACATGCGTAGTATCTTTGTTTGGATTGTGATCAAAAAGCAGTGGTTCCCAATTTGAAATGGCTATGTATTTTTGTTTACTATAATAATATTAATAATGAATATCTGCAACCAGTATCAGAATCGGCCAATTTACTTGTAAAAATAAATAAATAAATCAGAATCTACATTGGCCACGAAAAAAATACTAAATACAATCTGGGCTGTCTTTTTCTATCAAGTAGATCTTGTCTTTCAAAAAGGTCGAGGTCAGGGATCTTGGGCTTAAAAAGGTTGGTGACCACTGCTTTATAGTTTCCTGGTCAGTGACATCACCCGCCTATGACGTTCTGTCAGTCCATTGGACTGTTTTCATGTGTGCTTGATGATGCAATCATGCAGAGGCATTCCCGCAGCGTTCTGACGCAGCGTCTTGTTCCCTATTCAGGTAACTAAGGTTACATACGTAACCGAGACATTTTTGTGTCAAACCACAAACGTTTGTTTAAAATTGAGTCCTGAAAAATTAAGGGATTTTATAAGGCTTTTAGATTTTTAGATTTTAGATTTTTCCACATTTGTCAAATCTCTTGACACACTCCAAGGAATTAGTCCAAGGTCAATTTGAGCCTAAAGTTATAGTAAGTTGTTTCATGATAGGAACCTTTTCTCTACTGGATTCACAAAAACAATATAGCAATTGCAACGTACAGTGTTATAAATATGCATCTCAGCATTCTTTAGCGATCTTTCTTTAAAACTTTCTTTAAAAATCTTTCCATGTCAAGATATTAGGTCAAAATCTGCATTTTTAAAACTTTCATATTGCATTACATTTCTGCACAAAAATTGATGGTTCCACGCTAAGGTATTTTCTTTTTTTTTTTTTTTAAATGCAAAATATTATTACTGCATAATGACATTTCTCATAATTTCATGCTTTCAATAGCTTGTTCAGTGAATATGTTTTTTTTTTTTTATACATCAATTTATACCTCTACATCAAGGCTGCTGGAGTGAATCCAGCAAAGCACTGTATTTTCTGTGCTAGTAACTTAATCCAGCTAGGACATTCAGGGGAAATTATATGGTCACAGTGTTTTTCTTTTTTTCTGTTTTTCAGAAACACTTTGCTGCTCATAGAGTATTAAATGGAAGTTTTTAATCTCAGAGATTAAGAAAACTGCTTATTGATTTATATTTTTCAGTACTGATGGTCCCCGTATATCTAGCTGACATTATTTTTTTTTAAATTACACTTGCAATCTTAAGTTTAGAAGGCCAATTGTACAGTTATATAAATGTTGTTTGGTATATGACTGATTGATTAAGTAGAGATTGAATTATTCTTTAGTTTAGCTAAAGAATAATTAAAGCCCTTGTAATATATATTTGCATGTAAATATCATGGCACAATTACAATTATTATAATCTCATACTTCCAACAGCTTGTTCAATGAAAAAGCCATTTACATTAACCTTCTGTGTCGAGGTTGCTGGGGTGCATCTGGCAAATACTCAGCCATTTTGGAAAACAATTCACCTCAAGATCACATGAAAGCAGAGAACTGGAGAGTCATTATGTCTGTGTAACGTGCAGGGTCAGCAAGGGTGACGTCTCTTATATTGAATCAAACTGACTGTTTGTGGTTAAATGTTAAGATTCCCACCTTTACACACAGGTCACTGTGCTTCATTTTATGTTCAGTTACAACTCCATGTTCAACTGTAGCAGCAAAAGGAGACATTCATAATATGTGTATAGGATAAATTCTATAATTTAGCCATCCAGTAGTATAAATGCAGCCATACTTGTACAAATGCCCAAAGGTATGATTTGATGCAGGTGTTTTTCAAATTTAATTTTAATATCAATAGCCATTACTCTTGTAGTATGTCTCATCATATATTACTAGTGGTAAGTCTGCAATTTATTGTATCTTTCTCTCAAAATGTAAGATCTCCTCCCACGTTTTTCTCATTTACTAGGTTGTTTTTGAAGTCTGCATGCTTTGTCTGGAAGCTGTACTGCATCCATATGTATAACCATATGTTTCTTTTTTTGTACGTGGAGATTTATAGTGTATTCATATATTTGTGCACAGACCTCTGTGTTTGTGTGTTTGAAGTACAAAGTGTATAAGCTAAACACTGGAAAAACCATCATTCCCTATCCTTCATCAAAGTTTAGCACCTGCAGAATTATCTTTTCTCTGTATCTCGATACGGTAAATTTTGCAAAGCCTTGTCATTTCAATGGAAAAGTCTGTCAGTCAAGAACCTTAAATATTGAATGGGCTGGTAATTTAATCCACCTAGGACATACAGGTGCTGTCAGTTGGTTTTTAGAAACACTCTTCTTACTACACAGAATTTGTAAGGATGTTTTTATACTCAAAGATTAAGAAAATTACTTATTGATTTTGATTTTGCAGTACTGATAGTCCCCATTCATATATAGCCTTATAGAAAACCAAACAGTTTTGGTTCCCTTTGACTTCTCTTCTATATTTAGTCTATACAACGGAAGTCAGTGGGATACTTTGCTTTGCTTAGGAGACCAAAAGACAGGTCTGAATTCACAAAAGACACTGAATAATTCAAACACTCTAACCAGAGCTTTGTACTTTGATACTATAATGCTGAATCTTGAGGTAGACCCAGTGCATATTACTAGATATCAGTGATATAGAACCTGACAGTGTCAACACCGATATAACTTAAGGCACTATGAAATGTCCAGAGTCAAGGTTAATCTGTTTGGTGACCTTCCATATAAGGGTGCCTTCTTGTTGAGGTAAAAAAGGTTGTGTGTCAGACAAGGTGACACATTTCATACTGCAGCTTGCTCTTATATACTACGGATTCAATATTAATCTTTAAAAATATATTGCTGTAGGTACATATTGCTGCAGTTTCTATGTGAAGTGTCTACTTGTAGTGCTAAAAACTGAAGTTTACACCAATCAAGATTAGAGGAGCATTTTTATTTTATTATTATTATTTTTTTTTTAATTTATTTGTTTATTTATTTTTTAAGATACTCAATCTGTTCCTCACACAAAGCTATCATATGGATTCAGAAGACCTGGAAATAGCACACAAGTCATATGAAAATGTATGCAAGTTTATATCTCAAGTTTATATCTATACTTTATAACATGCAATTGCGAGTTTATATCACGCAATTCTGACTATAACTCGCAATTGTGGGTTTATATCATTAAATTCTCAGAAAAAGGAAGTCAGAATTGTGAGATAAAAAGTCGAAATTACCTTTTATTTTTCATTCAGTGGCAGAAACAAGCTTCCATAAAAAAGAGCAGCCTGAGGGTGAGCTGTATACATATGTTGTTGTGAACCTTTTTAAGGGCTTCCTGTAGCTGTACAAATGGAGCATAGCACTACCAGCAACAAGGTCATGACTTCGACTCCCAGATCACATAGAATGAAACTTGAATGCTCTGTAAGTGGCTTAAATGCATCAGAAAATGCTGTGCTCTCCTCTGAGGTTGAATTTTGGATCTAAAATTAGATTTGAATCCAGATAGGGATAGGTTTAAGGTTAAAAAAAAAAAAAAATCTGTTGGTTGTGCTGGTTGATTTAAAAGTTGATAGAATATTATTTAGAGAAATGACCAGCATTAACACTTTAAAATACTGTTCCATTGTTAATGAATAACTACACAGGAACAAATGAGTAACACAATATTAACATTCCAGTAACTGCTAACAAGACACTGCTAAAGACTAAAAACTACTATGTATAGGTTCATAAATAATATGAATAATGCATAATGTAAAATTCATTCTAAAGTGAAGATCATGGTAACTAGTAATACCATACCATACCAACTTTATTTATTAAGCACTTTACAACAACCAAGGTTGACCAAAGTGCTGTACAGAAAAACAACATAAGTAATAACCACACAATAAAAGCATTTAAATAACAAAATAAGTCAAATAAATACATAAAAATCGACAACTTGCTAGGTATCAAAAGCCAAAGAAAACAGATGGGTTTTGAGAAGGGTTTTAAAAACAGGTAAAGAGGTGGCCTGTCTAATATACAAAGGCAGAGCATTCCATAATTTAGGGGCACACACAGCAAAGGCACGGTCCCCTTTAATGACATCTGCAATGTTAATATTGCGTTACTCATTTGTTCCCGTTTAGTTATTCATTAATGACAGTATTGTAAAGTGTCACAAGATCAGCGTTTTAACCATATTAAAACCTCATTTATATTTTTTAAAAAATAATAAAATTCACCCGAGAACTACAGCAATTTATACTTATATATGGCATTGGCAACATAGTTCAGGTTTTGTAAAAAGAAGGAAGGAAGGAAGGAAGGAAGGAAGGAAGGAAGGAAGGAAGGAAGGAAGGAAGGAAGGAAGGAAGGAAGGAGTTGCTTTAGAGATATATCTTTTCCTGACAGCTTCCCATCTTGTTCCGAGAAACAGTTTGAATGGCTTTTACTGTAGAGAGAAAATTAAACATCGTCTGCTGAAAGTCTCGGTTGAATGGAGTTGTTATATTATTGGATGGTTATGATTTCTAGCATGTAAATCTACACCCAATTTACAATTGAAGATTAGTTGTTTATGCTTTCCCTGAGTATTTCTAATTTAAGGCTGGGAAAATGTACTGCTCCTCCTGTGAAGCAGGCATTGTCAGTGAATTGGCTGCCTGAATATATTTGTGCTAAATTACCTGTCTAGCTTTTGAAGGGAAAATTGCCTCTTGGTTAAATATATAAAGTGTGATGCTTGGTGGTGTCACATTACTTGATGGGCTTGCTCTGTTTGGAAATCCAGGCTTTATAAAAGTAATTAATCAGATGATGTATTTTGTGAATCATCCACCAGGAATATCAGAAACCAACTATCATATATATATATATATATATATATATATATATATATATATAATATACTCAGCAAACACACACACACACACACATACATTTTTGTGGTGAATTGTGTTGTGAATTCAAAATTGTCACTTACTGTATCAAAACAACAACAACAACAAAACCCTGACCTAAAAACCTAAATGCCCAGTGTTGATGAAGAACATCTTGTTTTAAATAAAAATAAATAAATAAATAAATATTAAATTTATTTGTAATAAAATATATAATATATATATATATATATATATATATATATATATATATATATATATATATATATATATATATATATATATATATATATATACATATATACATACATACATACAGTCCAAAAGTTTGGAACCACTAAGATTTTTTTATGTTTTTAAAAGAAGTTTCGTCTGCTCACCAAGGCTACATTTATTTAATTAAAAATACAGTAAAAACAGTAATATTGTGAAATATTATTACAATTTAAAATAACTGTTTTCTATTTGAATATATTTCACAAAGTAATTTATTCCTGTGATGGCAAAGCTGAAATTTCAGCATCATTACTCCAGTCTTCAGTGTCACATGATCCTTCAGAAATCATTCTAATATGCTGATCTGCTGCTCAAGAAACATTTAATGTGTACAATTGTACAAAATATTTGTGTACAATATATTTTTTCAGGATTATTTGATGAATAGAAAGTTCAGAAGAACAGTGTTTATCTGAAATCTAATCTTTTGTAACATTATAAATGTCTTTACTGCCACTTTTGATTGATTTAATGCATCCTTGCTGAATAAAAGTATTCATTTCTTTAATTTCTTTTCAAAAAAAAAAAAAAAAAAATTCTTACTGACCCCAAACTTTTGAAAGGTAGTGTATAATGCTACAGAAGCTTTGTATTTCAGATAAATGCTGTTCTTTTGAATTTTCTATTCATTAAGGAATCCTGAAAAAAAAGTACACAACTGTTTTCAACATTGAAAATAATCATAAATGTTTATTGAGCAGCAAATCAGCATATTAGAATGATTTCTGAAGGATCATGTGACACTGAAGACTGGAGTAACGATGCTGAAAATTCAGCTTTGCATCACAGAAATAAATTACTTTGTCAAATATATTTAAATAGTACACAGTTATTTTAAATTGTAATAATATTTCACAATATTACTGTTTTTTACTGTATTTTTAATTAAATAAATGTAGCCTTGATGAGCAGACGAAACTTATTTTAAAAACATTAAAAATCTTAGTGGTTCCAAACTTTTGGACTTTACTGTATATATATATATATATATATATATATATATATATATATATATATATATATATATACATTTTTACAATTTATTGGAATGGGAGTCTAACTGTGTGAAAGATACTGAAGTATTAGAGAGCAATTATCTTCTCCTCTAATATTTTCTTTTTTCTCCTTTATTCTACCCATCACTCCTTTCTTAACCTTGCCTATCCTGTCTTATCCCCATCGCTCTTCTCCTCTCATTCTTTCTCTCTTACTTCTGCTTGCACCCCGGCTAACTAATGAGATCAGACAGAGCAGAGGCGTCAGTGGGGCAAAGCCAGAGCTCCAGTGGCCCGGGGCACTAGCATATTCCAACATACTGCTCAGAGAGAAAGAGAGAGAGCAATTCCACGGGTAGACTCTTTGATGTGACCCCAGACACAGAACACACTCACAGAACTTAGAAGAGGTGCATTATCATGTTTGGATGCAGGATGTCTGCCATGAAGTCCCAGATGAGTTGTTTTTGAGCCAACACACAGCAAGACATGAGCACTCAAATATAGTCTGTGCTGCTCGATATTGCAGTTTTCTGTAAAACTTATATTTTAAAATAATCAACATTTTACAGCATCATTTCATGATCATACATTGCATAAAGTATGGATTGAGTTTTATTATAGTTGTATTACTGTATAAAGGATATGCAGAGGGATCCTGTATGTCTAGGAAACTTTTTCTGTACAGTAATGCTCTCTTTTGCCATATGCCCATCATCTGGTCTGTGTTGAGACACAAAGCATTTTTAGTGATGTTTCCATGGCAACCAAGTAACTCAAACCGAAGCTGCATCCTAGCATAAGACATAAGCAGACACCAAGCCATGTAAAGAATTCACTGGAATTCACTACACGACTTTTAAAATCTGAACAGATTTCAAACACTAAGCATCATTGCTGACTTTGTAAATGGTTACAAAGAAAGACTGGGCATCGTAAACTAAATTATAGGGGATAACACACTACCAAGTACTTTCAAGTTGTTCAGAAACAGAATAAACTGATGTACAAGCATGTGCCTTGTTGCTATCAAACATGTTTGATATCCCCTAACTGGTAGGATTCAAGCTAAAAACTTATAGTCTATACACTAGGGCTATGAAAATGGCTGAAAAACTAACTTCGAATTCGATACTAAAATGTTTCTAATATTTAAATTATATTCTAATTTAAAAGGCATCATTTTAGTTAGGGCAAAAAGCTTTTAGCTTGTCTCCTGAGACCATAATAAGCAAAATATTAATGAACCACACTAAACTGTTTATTCAAAGCAATGAAATAAAATGGCTTTCTGTACAAAAAAGATGCATTATGTTTAAAATAACGTTTATAAATCAAATTGTCACAGTCACTGTTTTGTCCCGTTTGTTTTGGTTGTCAAGTGCTTCCTTGATCTAAATTCCCGCCACTCATTAATCACCATGGACACTAACCACCATCACAGCTGCCTGTGTTCTGTTCAGTGTCCGGTATTGTTAATGTTACATGTGTTTCCCGTTCTGCCATTCTTTGAGATTAATCTTTGCTGTGTTTCTTGAATCTTCTTTCTTCGTCTTCCTTGGAGCACATGCGTTACAGAATACCTGACCAAAAATGGATTACGCAAATAAGTTTGCGCTCTGAGCCACGATTTTTGTTTATACACATAGAACTTTTTTCATCTTGCACTCACCTGCCCCTACGACAATGAGACCTTGAAGTCGTTGTTCTGGATCGGGGCGAATTACCATCATCCCATGGACCTCCCAGACACCTCCGGGCTCAACTGGAACGAAGCCATCATCAGGTGTCTGGAGAGTGTTCATCCCCGGTCCAGAGCACAGCCAGAACCAGAGCCCGTATCTCCTCCATGGGCCGCGGAGTACTTGAGTGAGCCCCCCGCAGACGGAGAGTTTCCACCAGCCACGACCCGTCAGCCAGATCCCGAAACCACGAGGACAGAGGTGACCATCGCCCCGGGAGTGGAACTCCATCTGACGTCTGACCAGGGGCGTGAGCCCACGACATCTGCGGACGAGGGAGAGATGACTACGGAGAGGGAGGACTGGCTGATTGACTTCAGCGTGGATTTGACTCCCACCCTATCCCACCTGATATCATCATAATCATCATCATCTGCATTTTCCATGGACTACATTTTGAACTCTGTCTCCCTTACCATTCCTTTGCCCATGCAGACATCACCGTTCAGCCAGTCCTCCAGTCCCATTGCTGCCGGATGTTCACAGCCCTGCACCGTCTCTGGGGAATCCCTGTGACGTCGAGCCGCAGGTCGTACATCCATCAGCAGCACCCAGGCAAGTAGATCCTGTGGCTTCACTTTCCGACTTCGACCTCTTCGATCCATCTCGGCCCATTGACCTGCCAGCTCCATCCAGGCTCTCCCTCGTCTGGCCGGCTCCCCCTTGGTCAGTCGTCCGTCCTCTTCTGCCACAGACTTACCACTCAATCCCTCCACCCCTTCGGCTACAGGGGGTTCCTCCTTCACCTCGAGGTCGCCTCTGTCTTCCGTCACACCAGCATCACCTCAGCCTTCGGGATCTCCTGTTCTACCTCCATCAGTCATCGCCACAATGTCGCTGAGGTCTCCCAAGCCAGCGACTTCGTGGGAGTTCACCGTCTCTCCGTCTGCGCCTTGGAATACACCTGCCGAGTCTCCGGCGGTCGTCCCCTGGATGCTGTCAGTCCGCCTAACATCATCTGGACTCCTTCCATCTTCAACTCTGCCGTGGACTGTCGGTTCTGGGGAGCTCTGGGTCTGTGCCATTGGTGGTTCACAACCAACGCCGCCAGGGGATCGTCGTCATCCCTTCACCACTCCATCACCATCACCTGGACCACCTCCAGAACCCCCTCCGGCCCTCCCCTTGGATGTTTCGTTATGGCACGAGGACGCGCCTCGTCAGAGGGGGGTGTAATGTCACCGTCTTGTCCCATTTGTTTTGGTTGTCATGTGCTTCCTTGTTCAAAGTTCCAACCACTTATCAATCACCATGGACACTAACCACATCACAGCTGTTCATCATTTTCATTGTGTATTTAAGTTCCTATCTGTGTTCTGTTCAGTGTCCAGTATTGTTAATGTTACATGTGTTTGCTGTCGCCCGTTCTTATCTCACAAATATAATCAAATATAATTTCATAAATAAAATATAATTTCATAAATTGCATAAACAATTTATGAAAAAACAGCAGTTTGCGTTTATTCATAGTTTAATACAAAGAACCACGTTTTTTTTTTTTTTTTGCATTTAAAAACATGAGATGCAGTGGAATTGGAAAAACCCTACAAAGTCTTGAGACATGTTTTTTAAACATTGAATTTCTTTTAACTTTACATGGCTTTCTAAACATGCAGTGGTCAAATATGTCCATCCAGCGCTTGTTTACATAGAAAACAATATAAAATCATTGCGAAAAAATGTGTTGAACGGGTTGGTTACGGTTTTGATGTAACTAAGATCTTCGCATTGAGCTTCTCTTGTTCTGCAATGTTTTGAATGAGCAATGCAGCAGTGCTGCATCAAATGGGTTCAACTGGATAGGCTAAGAAAAACATTAAAAAACATCACATACAGCAAACATCTCCTCAATATCCGCTAGCTGCCTGTCCCCTGAACACACTGTAAAAAAATGCAGTATCTGCAGTGCTCCAGCCAATAACCGACAAGAATGATTTTAAATGCTCGTTCATGACTGTTTCAGGGAAGCACGGAGGGGAGGGGGAGGGGGAGGAGGAGGAGGGAGGGTCTAGCTAACCTCTGTTTTGTTTGACAACACTTCAAACGTCAACAGGAAGTTACGCCGCCCAGGATTGCTTAGAGCATCTTTAAGCATTAAGAAAAACATGTTCAGTGTGAATGAACCTTACTTGTAGACTTCAGTGTAACTCGTCATGCTACCAACATAAATGATTCCACAAGACTTGTTGAGGAAAGGTGTGCTATTAATTTTCTGAGTTATCAGACTTCGCACAGCCTAGACCAGGGGTCGGCAACCCAAAATGTTCAAAGAGCCATATTGGACCAAAAAAACAATCTGTCTGGAGCTGCAAAAAATTAAAAGCCTTATATAAGCCTTATATGAAGGAAACACAGGCTGTAAGTGTATATTAGCTATATTAGCCTACTATCAAAATGACTAAGTACGCTACAAATACATAATGAGGTATTCCCGAGGTAAGTTATATATTTAAAATCTGCTGAAAGCTACAGAAAAAAGAAGCAAATGGATCGGTGCAATTCACAGAAACAGCAGGACTCCAGCAGAGAAACGTGGATTTGCAGTTATCATTTTGTGTAAAATTGTTGGATTTTGAGGTAAAATCGTTCCATTTATATTGTATTGTTATATATTATGTTGATAAATCATCTATTAAATATTTTCCATCTTATATTATGCATAATTTTTTTTTTTTTGAATAGAACAACGAGACACAAACCTTTACATTCAATCCCGTTTGTGCTAGGCGGGTTCGGGGGCATGCTCTCCCGAGAAAATTTTGATTTCCTTGGTGTATATATATGCATTTTAATACGTTTTAAGGCCAACAAATTGGATAACAATAGCTTTAAAACCATGTCAACAAATACATACATGCATGCACAGTTTTGAGGCAGCTTTAATCGCATGTTTGGTAATTTCATGACTTACTTTACAACAGAATAACGACAGTGCATGTCCGTAGTTTCTTTAGCGCTTTAGTTAAGCTATAATAAAGTAATATGCAGCGCGCGCCGGCGCATTTGCTCGAGCAATTCTTGGGTTCACGCTTCGAGCACAGTAGGCTAACGGCTGATTGGAGATTTACTGACATAGCCTGACAACATCTCATCTGACCGCAGTTCACTTACTGTTGAAGCTACCTTTTCCGCGCTCGTTTGACTTGCGCCAAGCGCTGAGGCGAAGTCGGAATGCGCGTCTGAAAAATGTCCTGTTTGTTGTGGTCGTAAAGAGACAGTTCTATATAAACGCAGCGTTTTACTTGGCAATGTTTTAAAAAAATATTTTTATTTTTGGTATTTTTTATGCTCTGTTGGTGGTTTGTGGAGTAGCATCACCCGAGGGGGATTAGACAAATGCTGAATTAGAGACGGTAAAAGTGAGTGGGTCCAATATCATTGGTCTTAAAAAGTGGGTGGGTCTTGTTCCACCCACATACAATGGTTCCGACACCCATGATTCACAGGCAGATTTGCTTTATGTATTTCCCCAGCGTCAAATAAATATAAATGTCAGGAAACATGACTCCAGGCCGCATGTCTATATTCATGGATTAGGTTTATTTGACAAGTTGTAAGAAACACTTTCGAGTCCAACCTTTAGTGTAATTCGTTTGTTTTTACTCGGGTTTTCGCAGTTTCCCCTGTTAAATCTAGTCATGCAGCAGGTTCTTTTGCCACTCAGTCCAGCTGAAGGAGCGTGCTTTCAGCGGGAAAGTGACGTCGTCGATGGCTATGATGCAAATCTTCGTTGACAGGAATGTTGAAATTAAATATGTATTATACACATTTTTACAGCATTGGAAAACGTTAAGAATGTTTGTGTTTGTCCTCCTACAGAAACCATATGAAAACAAAAAATATATTTTTTCCATGGGAGCCACTAGGGGGGCGCTAAAGAGCCGCATGCGGCTCTAGAGCCACGGGTTGCTGACCTCCGGCCTAGACCAACCTAGCATCCCACAGCATCCTTGTAACACTCACATTCTCTTCAGATTCTCTTCTTTTACCCTGCTCTTGGCACTACATTCACCGGGACATAACAAACTGGCATGTTTACATGATAAATTGACTGAATGATACTCTGACTGTCATTTCTGCAAACTGACCCTGGGAAGCTGTCAGCTTTTCCCTTTCAATATTAAGTAGGAGTTTCCCATCATAATACGGCAGATGAGATACGACACAAATGCGGGGTTACATTCTCCTTTTGTGGTTGTGCAAGATCAACTTTCCTTCTCTGCGTTGACCTTAACAGTTCCGAGAGGAATTTGAAAACTGCTCTCCACTGCAAATTACACATCATATACTTCTGGCACACTTTAGGACCCAAGATAAGTAAAGGTCATGGCATCATTATACAAATTTGCCCTTTAAACAGCAAGCACAGCACTTAACAAACTGTGCTTTGAGCTTGGATTACCATTTAAAAAATATGTGTAATAAATTTTTTCATACTGTTTATACAGTAACTGTTTTCTTGCACATGATCTAGGGCGGATGTGAGGTCTCTCTATATATTCCCACATGTAAATAGAGCACTGGAAAAACAAAACAAGTAGGCTAGCCTGTAGGGACGTGCCCGAAGCCAAATACCTTATTCGGAAAGGCACTGATTATGGAAAATAAAAGTTTTTCCTTTTATTAAACATTTATATTATTGTTTTAATTAAAAGATATTTACATACATTTTACAATTATAATAAAGTAAAATATATTTTAGGAGTTATAGAAGGCATATTTCTTAAATGAAAACTATAAAGGGAACAGAATTACTTTTTAAAGGGGCCATATGATGCTATTTTACAAGTTTATTATTTTAATTATGTGGTGTAACAGAATAGGTTAACAGTCGTTAGATTCCGAGTTAGATTCTGAAAATGCGGATGATCAAGCCGATTGATCTAAGCCAACTTTGCAAGGACGACTTGAGCAGAATGTTTAACAGTGTTAAGTAGTCTTTCTATATAGCCTGGGTTGTACTCTCCCAGGTTCAGGAAGCTGTCCTCTCTAAAATAAGCTGTGCACAAGCAAACTTTTGGGTTGTACTGTTCAGGAACAGATTAACCTTTTGAGCGGTACGGTCCCACATATGGGATTTTTATATCTGTTGTAGTCTACAGTAACTGTATGAAAAGTATGTAAAGAATATATATTAGGGATGTGCATCTCCATAACTGACGCCGATGCGATACGCATCTCGATGCATAGCCAACAATATGATACATTAAAGATACATATGAATCAGCTACCGATGGGGTGCAATATTATTATTAATAGTAGTAGTAGCCTAATACATTAAGACATACATTATACCATAACATATTAATACAATAGTAGTACATAGTACAAACAAACAACTTGTCAGAAAGGCTTTAAGAACGATTTATACAAAAATTTGTTCTGCTCGTGTTTCATGTGCTAGGCAGTCTGAACCAAGGTTTGGACATGCTATCCTGGAGTGGGGTGACTCCAGGATAATGGACACTCACTGTTTAATATTCTGCTTGATGGAGAAGGATGCACTTGCCCATGAATTGTCCAAAGTGCATCTGTATGCCTTTCTTCCGGTAGCCTTGCTCCCGCAGGTCATCAGCCAGGTCAGTGAGGATAGACATTCGGTCCTCCTGTTGGCCCCACTCTCGCAAAACCAACCATGGTTCCCCAAGATGGTGCAGCTGTTAGCGGCAGCACCCTGGCCTATTCCACTGTGGAGGGGCCTCCTCTACTAGAGAAAAGGCTCAGTTTGGCATCCCAGCCGGAACTGTGAGACATTCATCTTTGGCCAGCTCAACAGGGGCCTTCGCTCCTATCGCAAAGTGTGTGAACAGCATTGAAGAGGCGAGACTCTCATTCACAAGGTGTCTCTATCCTCCTAAGTGGTCTATCTTTGAGCTTGAGCTATTCTTGGACTGAGTTGAGCTATCACCGGACCATGCTCACAGGATCTTTTCTCTGCCTTTTTGGGCTTAAACAGTCCTATAACAGCATATAACACAGCACTGTTGGATTGCGTTCCATACAGCATCATCTATCGACACAATGCGAGTGAACTGTTATCGAAAGGGAACTTTTCAGTGACTAACGTAACTCCTGTTCACTGAGATGGACAGGAATGAATATTGCATAAGCCAGCCGTGTTATTATGCTTGCACTGTTAAAAGTTCGCTTGGCGCTTCCTCAGTCGAAAGATTCTGATGAAATAACACTGAGAGGCAGCTTATTTGGGTGCGCTAAGAAGCCATTGGTCTGTTCAGTTGTACCTCATTCAATCGTCCTTGAGTATTTTTGGAGAAAGGGATTTCCCATAGCGTCAGGTATTGATGATAGTTTGTTCCCATCTATTTCAGAGAACCATGGTTATGTTAGTAACCGAAACAGTTTAATTCTGCTCTCTCAAGACCAGTCAAAATCCCACTCAATAACCACACAGCAGTTCCACAGTTTACTTACACAGTTTACAGGTTTATCAGTAAATGATGGAGAAAGAACTTCTTAATAGTAAATTCATACTCCAGATGGGACGTTTAAGAATAGCAAATTCATTCA
The DNA here is from genome assembly GCF_024489055.1 of Chanodichthys erythropterus. Classification (NCBI taxonomy): domain Eukaryota; kingdom Metazoa; phylum Chordata; class Actinopteri; order Cypriniformes; family Xenocyprididae; genus Chanodichthys; species Chanodichthys erythropterus. The sequence continues at coordinate 6,472,190 of NC_090233.1, read as the reverse complement.
CAGCCTTTGAGCAGTGTAATTTCATTATCATATAAGCTTTACAGGTAATATGATAAGTAAAACATTTTTCCCTTGCTGTTCTCTTTTGCTTGCTCACTGGTTATAAGGCGGTGTTTTCTGAAAAGCTACCTTGGAATGGTGTGTCATGTGAAAAGTCCTATGCAACTCAATTTGAATATAGTGTATATTCATCTTAAGGTTCATATATATAATGAATGCAAAACTTCTGAATGGAAAACTTAAATATTGTCTAGGACCTGTTTTAATCATTTGTAATCATTTGATTACATTCTAGTATAATGGGAAATAAAAGCCAATTACTTTGTTCTGAATGTTAGGTTAGGTTTTTATAACTGACATAAGCATGAAGGATGGATGTGTCACAGACCTGCCAGGCTCCTGCACCAGGCAATCACAACGCACTCCTTCTTACTTACCACGCACCTGCACCTTGTCTGCACCATCATCATCTTGCCCATTTAAGCACACACCTTGCTTCAGCTCATTGTCCGGTATCGTTCCTACGAAGTGGACTATTACCTTGTTTCTCCAAAGTTTATCTCCAGCATTACCTCCTGTGTTTTCTTGAGCGCTCCCTCCTGTGATCCTCTCCAGGGTCTTCCCCTTTTTTGAGACTTCTGTTTGTACCTGCAAGTATATTTACTGTGTCTCCAGCGAGGTGTGTGCATCTATCCATCAAACTTTCCGTCAATCCACAATCCACATTTATCCACATTAATCCACATTTGCATAATGCCCGTCTACATCCCACAAAAACTTGAACCCCCCTCAAATGCTGTAGCTTGTTCATGTGAATAACATTTCGACAGGATGCTGTGCTCTGCCCTGTTAAAGTAAATTTGGTTTATTTTCACTTTCAAAGTATGAGGCTTCGACAAATCAGTGGTTACAGATGGGACAGAACCTACTTTATTTGGACCAACTTGCTCCTCAGAATCACAACCTGTAATTGAAATAAATATTTTATACAGTGTTCAAAATACATAGTTTTGTGTTTTAGATCTATTTTGTATGTCTCCGGCTAACCGGGTAACTCACATCAGTGCAGTTAGCCGTTAGCCATTACAATAGTTTACTACATAGTAAACTATTGTAGTATCTGGCTGGGATGCTACTCCACAAGAAGAAAAGACCAGGAACATTTGACACATATTATTCAATATATAGTTAATATTATTAGTAAAATCTGTGTCCCATTCACTGAGAGAGACATATATGACAAAACAAGGAGAACTCTATCTTTTAAATGCTGTAATTTTGCTTTTTGCTGTAATTTACAATGCATAATAATACATAATATTAGTAATTAAATGTAGTAGTAGCATATGAAATTAAAAATAGATTCAATAAATAAAAATACTGTTAAAAATCACAAATTATTTGTTGTTTGTCACATGTAGTAGACCATTTTTGTGCCATGGGTAACAGGAGGATTTTCCACCCAGCTACCACCGCAAGTATATTTCAAACCTGTGGGAAGCACTGCACATTGCTGTCTAACTGAAATACTTCTGCTAATCAGCTGTGGGCCCACTATTACCTAAAATTGTGTCCATTAATGCAGATTGTCTGTTGTTCTTACTACTTTGAATAATGATAAAGGATGGAGCCAGATTGGTTTTACAAACTTTAATGTTACATCAGTCATTCACACTGTAAGATGTTCTCTTGGGACAATTTGTCACAATTCTCTGATTAGTGGAGATTTCTTAGCAGAATAATAGGTAACAGGACTTCCATTGTTAAACATTATTATTTAACAACAAGTTGAAATAATGCATGCTGATGGCTTCAACAAAGGCATATCTATAAACAACCTAGCTCACAGTAGGTCTGTCTTTAATAAGTTATAGTTAAAAATCAATTCCCCTACGGAGAATTCCAGAACCCAACTGTTGCACTCTGTTGCATGAAAAAAAGGATCATCATATCTCAGGGCCCTTGGCATCAAACATTTTGAAAACCCTTGATATAACATAACATAATGAATCTGTAAATTCTGTTAACAGCTTAAATTCCTGCTAATTAATGCTCCCAACACCTGAAGATTCAAAGATTAAAGTGTTTATTCTACTCACAATTCAATACATTCATTACATTATTTAAGGCCATATGTTTTGCTTTATTTAATGACTAAAATTTTACCAAAACTCAAAAAGATATTCACTCTTTGAAAAGAAATCTTCCCGATTAATTTCACAACCCGGTATATCACCATTCTCTACATCACTCCTGCAATAGGATATCCTCCATCGGAGACCAATGCCACGGACTGCACATATTGCTTGCTGTGAGATACAGTTGAATGATGCTTTGCCAGCAGAAATTGCAATACAATCTTTCTCCCCCATCATATGTTCAAGTGCGTATCCCGAAAAGACCACTTTTATTGTAGGTGGGGGCGGATATGAGGAAAACGACACTGAAATTGCTTTTTCTCTATAGTTTCCACACTGTCTTATTGCTGGATATAGTCCCACTGTGTTTTGTGATATCTTACAACCACTGGTCAGGGGGTCATTTCTCATTTATGTGATGATTATCATACACTGCCAGAAACAGGGCTCTCTGCCTCTATAGTCCAAGAAAAACATGTCAAATACTGTATCCAACTAGAGCAAGGTGTATTGGACAGCTAATCAGGGAGCACACTGAACTATCAGAAATCCTCTGGGCTGAAAAACCAGCCTTCATTCAGTCAGTCAAATCAAAGTGTCACATGCTATTGATCGGTAAAAGATGTTTCAGACTAACTGTTACCTGGCAGAGGCTGAAATCACGCCAGCATTAATCTTAATTCAAAAGCTTAATCCATCTCTGCCCTCACCTAGATTTCCCAAGAGGCAAAGTACCGAGAGGCAGCAGTCGTACCCTGATAACAGAACGTACTTTATGCCTGGAGCACTGAAAATCACTGTCCTGTCAGTCACACTTTAAAGATCAAGGACACGCATGGATTAGCATATATGTATGTATTATTAATGTAAACGGTGGTTAAATCTGCCCCATAGCACCTGTCATTTTTTAACTGATATATTGCATTGTTATAAATAAATAAATAAATAAATAAATATTTCTATTTCAAATAAATAATTGTTCAAATAAATCCTGAGAAAATGTATTTGGTTTCCACAATAATATTAAGCAGCACAACAATAGTCAATATTAATACAAATAAGAAATGTTTCTTGAGCACCAAATCAGCATATTAAATTAATTTCTGAATGATAATGTGAGACTGAAGACTGGAGTAGTAACAGCTGAAAATTCAGCTTTATCATCATGGAAATAAATAAAATATTTTAAATTAAAGTTAAAGTTTTTAAATTGTAATAATATTTCACAATATTGCTCAAATAAATGCAGCGCAAGATACTTTTAAAAACATTAAAACATCTTACAATCCCAAAACATATATATTTAAATAAAAGTGCCCTCTGTGTCATAAAAATGTGCAGAGTACATTCTAGTCATTTTAGGATTGGAAATAAGCAGGCCAAGCAATTTAGATGAGCAATCCTGAGCAAAGGGAAGACACTCAGTGGTTCGAAGTGATTCATTGATTCTTTTTGGTCAAAGCCGAATGGAGGGTCCTCTCTGCTGTGTTTGACACAGACATCATTTTGTTAGGCAGTTTGCATCAATCAGCAACCCTCACTTGCTCCATTGGGTCTGAGGCATCAGCGTCACACACACATTCAGCTACAGAGGTGATGCTGGGTAACTGTCGAGGGCAACGAATATAGATTGTTGCTATAAAAGGACCAGGGAGATTGCTTCTGTAAAAGGCCATTTGTTTCGCTTTTCGTTCTTTGTTTGTAGTTTTGTCTTACTTTTTGGTTTCTATGGGAATGACAAAGATGAAGCACTACGTATTGATTTTTTATTTTTTTTTTACCTTCAAGCTTGAACATTTGTGTTTTTCTCGGTTTGTTAGACTTTGCTATTATCATTTGTGAGTGTCTTATAGTGCAACATATGGTTCTTCTGTACACTGGCTTGTCATAACAAGAAAGCATTTAATTATTGATTGACTGAGTTTAACAAGAGATAAAATTATGACTCTCTTGAGACTTCAGTGCCTTAATCAGTAACAGAGTGGATAAGCACAATGAGGCAGTGACATGCCGGATTAGATAAACTGTCATTCACAAGTGCAAAGCACTTGACTGATGATGAACATAAATCAGACTGAATTTCCACACCAAAATGCATGTCTAATTCAGGATATTCAGGAGAAAGGAAGAGTGTAGGTTTGCTACCACATTAATCAGTATGATAGTATCACAATTTAATTTAACAATCATGAAACACAAAAAAATCATGAAACAGCAAAAATGTAACATACTAAAATCCCAAAGCATTGTTCTTTCGGGGGGCACGGCTCAGCTGCTGACCCTGTGCTCACCGCGTGTGTCCTGTTTGCTTGTTTTGTTTGTTTGTTGGAGTTTTAAGGTTTGTTTTTAAACTGTTATTGCCATCTGCCGTGAATTATGCTTGCTGGTAACGTTATCTTACCCCGTATATCGTCATGAATTTCGCATCATTATGGCTACTGCTTTGCTTCACGGCACTTGCGCCTGGGAACAACTGTGTTCAAGTGATCATTTATTCCAAATGCTGTGTTTGTGTTTGTTAAATTAAATGACAGCGACATGAATTGTAATCTTTTATGAAATGTGAATTTGTCTGTTTTTTGCTTTGTTCTTTTTAACACTAGTATTTGTACAGTTATTTTATGTGCTGGTGAGCCAAAGAAAATTTTCCATCTCGGTGGACAATAAAGATATACAACATTGTTTTGGCCAAAATAAATTAGTTATAAAGGAATTTTATTAACTTACAATCAGAAAATAACACCTTTTTTCAGTTCAGTTAATTTAAGTTAATTTATTTCAGTTAAGTTAATTTATAATAATGTTTTATTGTGTTGTTACTGTATGTAACAGAATTGACAGAAAATGCTCTAATTCAAGAAACATATTTTTTGAAACTGGAAACTGGATTTCTGACTCAGACAGTTACTGAGAGTTACCTCAATTTACCTCAACCCTTATGACAAATAGTCCTGGACGTATATATACTATATATATATATATATATATATATATATATATATATATATATATATATATATATATATATATATATATATATATATATATATATATATATATATATATATATATATATATATATATATATATATATATATATATATATTGTCTGTAAGCTTGTATGCTCAGTCTCACTGCTATTTCTGGTTGGTTTGAGATGTTTATTTTGGAGCAGGAATAGATCTTGCTGTTTAAATTTCAAATCAATACAAGACAGCTATTATGCCACTATTCACACAGAAAAATCAATCTTGTTTCAGCATCTGTCCAATGTTATGGTGCTTAGAGGAGAAATTGGTGGAAGGATGGAAGATATATCCTTAATGTGTGTTTAACAAATATTATACATTGCAAATGAAGATGGGTGTGATTGAGAGAGTGTTAGCTGAATGCTGTGATTGTGCTGATTGTTCATTTACAATGCTCAGTGTCACCCACATTCTAATTAATTTTCTTTTCCTCAGTGTTTTGACACTTTTATAACTGTATTAATGAGATCTCAATTATTTCTCCTAGACAGCAGTGAGATTAAATGGAAAGCAACTTTCGGAAAGAAACTTTCGCTTCTCAGATATTTTTCCTCAGAAAAAGACTCTAGTCTACATCTCAGGTACCACAGGCTGCGATTAAAATTTGAGATGTTTATATAAACTCAAACCTTTCTCATTAAATTCTTCCAAGACCAAATCTGTGCTATAAACATTAGAGCCATATACTTCTACTGTATATTTTCTCCATTTAATAAATACTTGCTCATATCTCCATTACTTAATGTGCATAAAATTTTATTAGTAAACTATTTGTACGTTGATTATTAAGTCAAGTCACCTTTATTTCTATAGCGCTTTATACAACAGTTTCAAATGTGCTTTACAGTAAAAAATGAAAATGATCAATAATGAAAAAAATCAAATATGAGACAAAATTCTGATTCAAATTCATTCAAATTTTGTTGTAAAGCTGCTCTCCAGAAGACAATAGTGTCATTATTCAGCTTTTTAGTTCAGTGTTGATTCAGTTCAGTTCAATAACTGTGTTGAGTTCAATTCAGTTCAACGTTGATGCAATGTAGTTCAGTAACGTAGCCGATGTTGCAAAATTTGTTATTATGAATGTTATTATGAAACAAAGCTGAATTAGCTATAAAGCAGCTCTGTAGAAAACAGTCATATTATTAACGTTCAAGTTGTGTTCTCATCCAATAGTGCCAGTGCAATCAAATCTATAACACTACTGAATTTTAAATATCTTTTAAACCATAACTAAGCAAGCCAAATGTGACAGTGGCAATGAACCCAAAATCCATCAGGTGACGGAAATAGAGAAAAAAACTTGGGAGAAACCAGGCTCAGTTGGGGGTTTTCCTTTGGCCAGTTCTTCTTTTTCCCAAAAAGTATAAAAACCACTGACTAGCTCAAGACAGCAAAACTGGTTCAACCAATGGGTTGAGTTGGACTATGTGTTTTCCAACCAATGGAAGACTTGAGTAGTGTTCAGAAAAGCTGTTTGAAAACAATCTTCATTTTTGTTTAATTTGGTGAAGAACATAACATAGAAATTATACTTCTGCTTAAAATAAAACATAAACAAAAACTCTAACGAGATATGATAGAGCAACCTCTGATCAATAACATTTTCCTTTGTGTTGACGTACTGCTGTTTGGTTTCATTCTGTGTTAGTGGCTTCACTGACAGTGAATTATGTCTCTCAGTTTCAGGCATCTTTCCTGGCCACAGCTCATGGATTTCCTCACGGAGTATCCCTACAATGACACTTATTATGACAACGGGACCGGGACCCTCAACGGCACAAGCTGTGAGGCCAAGCATCAGTATAACTACTATGCCATGCTCCTGACTCTCCTCATCTTTGTCATTGTCTTCGGCAATGTGTTGGTGTGTATGGCAGTCTCCCGAGAGAAAGCGCTACAGACCACCACTAATTACCTCATTGTCAGCCTGGCGGTGGCAGATCTTCTCGTGGCCACATTAGTTATGCCCTGGGTGGTGTATCTTGAGGTAAGAAACATTAATTGTGTCATATGGAGCCACATTTCAGATTGCTAGATTTTGAAAATAACCTCAGACTGTATGCAAAAAAAATGAGCCTCAACATTGACTTTTAAACACTATAAGGATACGAGGCTGTTGTTTAAATATGCACTGTTCAATTCATTTAATTGGATAATCGCTTAACACCTTCTGGACATATCCCAGGGGCTGCATTGAGCTGGCACCTTACAGCTTTCAGTATATAACACACATGGCACCTCACAGCTTTTGTGTTGGCTGTGTGATTTCCAGCTCCCAGATAGCCGATTGATCCGTCCTTCGTCCTCGAAACATATCGCCCCTCAGACTATAATTTGTAGCCCCACAATGGTTTCACAGAAACCAGAGGACTAAATGAGTTATACATGAAGTAGGGTCATTTCACTCTTTATCCTTACATCTTTAGGTGTTACATTCTGTTTAAGACTACAAAAAGAAGCATACAGGTGCTATCGTGAACTTGTGATGGAGATACATAAAAGACAGAGGTTAAAAAGGCAACATAAGATCTTTGAGTCTTAGTTTCTTGCTTGACATCTTACAACATTAAGGTTTTGTATGAAAAGACATGCATACATCTGATATTAAAATTCAGCAGATAATTTCTTGTTTCATATTATGGCTGATAAACGATAAATGGAAGATATTATAATCCTATTGAAACGGTCATCTAAATGATAAAAAATAGGGCAAATGAGCATCCACAATTACATTTCTAATATCAGCCTAAAACCAATATCGATAACTGATATGGTGCCAGTATTCTGCATCCCTATTCAACACCTAACAAGTAAACCTCACTAACAGTGGTAATAATAAAATACACAGTTTATTAATGCCAAAGTGCATGCTGTGAACTTACAACCATTAACAAATCAGCAGCATTGTTCAATATGAACATGCTTATCCAGATGTCTCTCTGTTAGGCAAGTTGCAAAAACAACTTATAATATTGTTGGTCTAACACACATTTGAATATATGCAAAATCATTCAGTTTTCCTCAGTGACTAACAAAGTTACAGTCTCTGCCTTGGTTTCAAGCATGAAGCTCAAGGATGTGCATGGTAACCAACTGCTTACAATTACTCCTGACATACAAAGGGTTGTCTTGACTCTTGTGCACATTGTAAGTCTAAATACGCTAATCTTGCTAGCCAAACTAGCAGCTGAAATATCTTGGCCTCCTCTGATAGATCACTGATGCAGGTTATTTGATATAGGTGAAGGTCATTTGATAATGGTATATTAACCTCCACTCATAGATTATTACGAGAAACACTTTGACTTCCAGTGACATAGAATTACAAAAAATTAACTAAGCTTTTGTCATTATGTTGTTGTTCGAGCACCCCATTTGCTTTTGCTTGAACCTGGTTGGCAGCAATGGCAGAGATAGATACTATTATAGTTTTTTTATTAATATTTTTGTTATATTTTTCAATTTTATTTATTTTTTTTATTTTATTTTATTTTTGTTGTGTGCTTTGTAATTTTTATCCCAATTGACATTTAGTTTAGCTAACCAAAAAAAGGCTTTAGTTTTAGTTATAGTTATAGTTAAAAGGTTAGTTCACCCCAAAATGAAAAAAAAATGTCATTTATTACTCACCCTCATGCCATTCCACACTCGTAAAACCTTTGTTAATCTTCGGAACATAAATTAAGATATTTTTGTTGAAATCCGATGGCTCAGTAAGGCCTCCGTAGCTAGCAATGACATTTCCTCTCTCAAGATCCATTAATGTACTAAAATCACATTTAAATCAGTTCATGTGAGTACAGTGGTTCAATATTAATATTATGCGCCAAAAATAACAAAATAACGAGTGATGGCCAATTTCAAAACACTGCTTCAGGAAGTTTCGGAGTGTTATGATTTTTCTGTGTTGAATCATGATTCGGATCGCGTGTCAAACCATCAAACTGCTGAAATCACCTGACTTTGGCGCTCTGAACCGCTGATTCGACACACTGATTCATAACACTCCGAAGCTTCCTGAAGCAGTTTTTTTAAATCGGCCATCACTATATAAGTCACTTTATAATATTAATATTGAACCACTGTACTCACATGAACTGATTTAAATATGTTTTAGTACCTTTATGGATCTTGAGGGAGGAAATATATTGCTCCCTATGCAGGCCTCACGGAGCCATCGGATTTCAACAAAAATATCTTAATTTGTGTTCCGAAGATTAAAGAAGGTCTTGCGGGTGTGGAACGGCATGAGGGTGAGTAATAAATGACAGAAATTTCATTTTTGGGTGAACTAACCCTTTAACTATAATAACCCTGGTTGGCAGAGACTGAGTGACTGAGAAACCTCTTGTTTGTAACTGTTGGATATACAGATTCAGTTTGTGCTTCGGGCAGTATTATCTCAAAAGCCTACAATCCCACTGCTAAAGTGCAGCAGGCATTCTCTGTTGAACTCCTCTTTGCTCTCACCATTAACCAGAAAAAAATGATAATAGTGCAGAGAATGTAGGGAATGTATGCATTTTTGTAGCACAGATGGTCCATGAGACCATTCAGTATTATTGAGATATCAATGAAACAAGCCCATCAGGCATTAGAAATGACCATACAAACAGTTTTTAATGAGCTAAAATGTTGAATCCATAAAAAATAATTTCCCACAATGAATAATAATAAACCAGTTACCATCAAACCTTACAAACTCTCCACATAAATGTGCATGCGGCCTTGTAATATCATCCATATCAAGTTTCACTCTAACCTCAGATGTGCAAAAACCTTAGTGGTAGCACAGCATTATTAAAGATACATGGGAAGCATAATCATGGTTAAAATGAAAGCATGCTGACATTTTCATTCAGTGGTAACTTTGAAATTCTGCGGCTCTGCACAATTGGCTTTTCATGTACAGCAGGTCAAGAGAAAAGGAGAGACCCACTTGGCATCATTGCCATGTTGCTTACCAATGTCCATCTCACTCCGCATCAGTCTGTGAAACTGGCCTTTGGCTGCACTTTGCTGGGTCAGCTCAGCTGCTCTTTTACCCTTCCTGAAAAAAATGTGGCCACCGTATTGCTTACGGTGAATTAGTAAGCTTAGCTTGATTAGAAGGGTTTATGCAATGTATTCTGTAAATATCGTTACAATGAAGCCCTAAGGTAGCTCACAACCAGAAGTATGAATGGTTATCCACCATTCTTGGACAGTGAAAGAAAGCTTAATTTACTTACACACACATACCCACACACACACACACACACACACACACACACACACACACACACACACACACACACACACACACAAAGAGCAGTTTATATTGGAAAACTCAAATCAAGGACTGACGTTCTACATTTGTCTACAAGTTCATAGTTGTTGACTCAGTTGTCTCCCTGTCCCCCTGTGGTGAAAATCAAGTCTTTGATGTTGTTTATATGTCTATGTGGTGTATTTAATATGCTTTAAGACAAACCAAGTCAGCTCCATTGCTGAGTATTTTCTCTTTAAAACTACAGTGATCAAAAGACAGTTTCAAAAATGCAGTTTGAAATAGCTGGTATTTGTGACGTCACAAACTACCTTGTAACCAATCACGTCAATGTGTCGGCGGGCTTTAGCATCATTAATTGACCATGCAAAGTCTCAAAGGAAGACTGTATGCCTTTCTCCACTGACATTCTGAGTTGTTCAAATAGTTTCTAAGGACATTTTTTAGAAGGCAACTGATTGACTTTGAGATGGTGAATGGGAACATGGTTTATGTAAAATTACCAACACATTATTAGCTGTTTGATAATGTAGTCAAGAAAAAGGCTAATTATATTAATTACAGTTATGTGTCCGACGTTGTAAAAAGCTATTGTGCAGCGTTTACCTCAGTAAGTTGACCGAGTGGATCTCTAAGCTTGTGCAAGTGAGTGGAGGCAGGGCTAATTAGTATATTCATAGATCAACATATAATAAATGAGGAAAGGGTTTAGAGTTACATTCAAGCTATTTTAAGGCATGACAATTGTTTTTAATCATTTAAATATGTCATTTTAGTGATCAAAGATGAGTTTTAAAGGATAAAATGATTGACTACAGGAGGACTTTAACCCTCTGGGGTCTGAGGATTTTTGGGGCCCTGGAGAAGTTTTGACATGCCCTGACATTTGTGCGTTTTTGAGTTGTTCATAAACATATTAATAGAAAAAGTGTCATTACACTGTATTCAGCACAAACTTGGCTACCATAATATGTGAGCAACATGTATGTACATTGTATGTATTTGTATTTTTGAAGGAATAGCGTTTATGCGTGGTTATTGAAAAAACAAAAAACTTTAGTCACTGAAATAAGGCCACAAAACTAATATTATATATGTGTTCACAAGACTACTGGGTATTGGAGGTTGTAGACTAGAATTTTTGCTTCAAAATTATGTAAAAATTATCCTGCCTACTCGTTCATATAAAACAATATATTGATTTAAATTTTGTAAGACACTTTTTGTCAAGAAACACAGTATGTGTGGAGGAATAATGCTGTGATTCACACCTGAGAAGACAAAGACCCACATAATGACCTGCATAATGAGCCCTTTCAGTCAAGTAGGCTATGTGAAAAAACACTCTGATAACAGGATCATATCAGCTGTATTAACGTAAATATAATGTCTACTCTTGACCAAAAAACATGATTTTTGTGGTCTCATGCATGCATGTATTATTGCACATGTGAAGAAAATTTTGTATAGGCTTATTATAGTTTAAATTATAATACCAGTCAAAAGATTGGACGCATTACTATTATAGTTTACTATTATACTTAAGTTTCTAACCAAATAATGGTGTTCTATTTTAATATACTTTGTTAATGTGCAGTTGACAAACTATATATCATTAAAAAGATCAAAGACTCAAGCTTCACATTCTGACCTCTGTTTTACTCTTATAATGACCATAATTTGTTAATAGCCTATGTGTCAGGAGTTATGAATATGAAAAGGGAGTCGTTAACTTTGACAAAACAACATCCATCAGCGTTTTTAGCTTAAAAGCATGCACATTTGGAGAAATATTGATGGATTCTCATATGTTTATGTCAATTTTCTATACAGAGGAGTAACATTTATTCAATATATTTATTATCATCACTATGAGTGCTGGATACTGTGTTTTCAATTCATACTTGTAGCCGAATGGCGCTTTGTGCACATTTAGTCCACAAATGACTCAGTGAAGAACAGGCGTAACATGTGACATTCCAGGAACTAACAGAGGCATCCAGAGATCGCTATAACCATGTCTATAACATGCAGATAAACACTTTTGAAGATAATAAATACACAATTGCGACGATGTATACATGTATTGCCTGAGAATTTGCGTCTGAAATAGCGCTTAATCCGTGGGCATGGCCTCTTTAGTGGATAATGAGCTGACTCACGAACGTCTGACATGTGTCACTTTTATTCAGATTACATAAACAGAAAATTTATGTTTTCGATTTGACTTACACAATTTAAAACCTGACATTTCAACGTTTCTTTAGACATAAGTCTCATTTTTGTGCCATTAGTATTCACTAAGTTACAGTTCATTTTCTGAGAACTATCAGATTGGACTTCGTTCAGAGGAAGACGAAAGATCCCACATCATGTTAGTTTTCTTTATTTTGCAAAAAGCACAACATTTTGTTTTTACTCTGAGTGTACACAAATAAAAGAAGATATTTCACAGATTAAAATGGTGTATAACTCTTAATTTTGTGTGCAAAATTGATGGAGTATTTTGAGTCTCTTTCATACTGATAAGAAATAAGCAAGGTGGTATCACCAGCACAACCAGCCGACCTCTGAGTGTTAAGAGAGCCAATTTGATTATACATCTATTTGAAATGCTCAAAATTTTGGGCCAACAGAAATTATTGAATTTGAGCGTTGAAGTCCAAAACGGATGTGTGAGACGTCCCTGAAGCGGGGGGGTCTGTGAGTGAACTGGAACCCCTTTTGATTATTATAACCCAATTTAACACATCAGGAATGGCTTCCCAAGCCTGGCTCCAGTTGACAAGTCGTTGAAGAGCCGCGGATAGCAGCCTGCCACACCGTGGAGGTTAACATGTGGAGAATACATTAAATGGACTTACCAACCAGGAAGTACCACACATGGAAAGAAATATCTTTGGTAGGCCTTACCTGAAAAGAGAGGAGCTCTAAAAACACAGTAACTGGTGGCAGGGGAAGACTCAGGTTTACCATCAGGGAAACCATACTTTGGAAAATACATCATATGGGATTCCCAACAGGGAATCACTACATATAGAGCACCTAATCCAAGTACATGGGCTGACCTGAAAGGGCATACTTCACAAATACTGGGCTTGGCAGCGAATTCCTCTGCTGAATTCAGCTGCTGCAGTGTGCTGGAAGGAAAAAGCAAGTCTAGGGTCCACTAGAGCACAGGAGTATGCAACACTCCTAGTGGATTGTGCTCACACTCCTAGGTGGCACGGCAAGCCCTGGGCCTGTTATGCCAAGGCAATGGTATTCACAATCCAGTGGGAAATCCTCTGTTTGAAATCCTCTGTGCAATCAGGCTCACTGGGGGGAAACACATATTTGCGTAGGTCCCAGGGCCAGCTGTGTGCCAGTGCATCTGTGCCAGATGTGGATCTGGAGCCACCTCTACAGTGTGTCTACTGCACAATTGATTTGGGATGTGAGCGGCCTGCAGTGACAACAGTTGCTGTTGACTCCAAAGAAGCAGATGGTGGGTAAGTTGAGACATTTTAGTTTATATATATGCTGCTATCAATGTGGTTTTCATCTGGACCAAAAAATGCTTGCACTGGATCAATGGCCAAAACATCCGCAGGGCCAGCAATATTGCTAGCATCTCAAAACAGTTTATATGCCAACACAGTCGAGGTCCTGTCCAGGAGCCCAACGCTGTGTGCCCGTAACATACATAACCCCAGCCTATCTTGGGTGCATCTGCTGTGACAACAACACACCTGGACACTTGTTCTGTAAGGTTTGTCCAAGGGCTGAATGTGCAGATCAGCATGATAGCCATGCGATTTGTCCCACAGCAGCATCCCCATCTCTTGATTCGTATCTGAAGCAAGTGCTGAAGCAGTCTCATATGCATTGACCCTAGTGGCATAACCACCGCCAAGGATGGCATATGATCCATGAACCTCTGAAATTGTTTCAGTGGGACCGCTGTTTTTCCCCTGAATGACTTCAGGCCATTCAGCACCGACTGGGCAAGCTTGTTCGTGTGACACCCTGTTATAGTGTCCAACTCCATCCCAGATGCTCTTCACTAGAGAGAGCTTTCTCTATTCCCAGGTGACTTGAAGCCCCGATAGGCTGAGATGTCTGAGCACCAGGTCCCTGTGCACACAAAATAAATCTCGAGTAAGCTAGAATTAGCCAGTTGTTGAGATAATTTAGGATACGAATGCCCACTTCCCTTACCGTGGCAAAGGTGGCCTCAGCGACTTTCATGAATACACAAGGTGACAGGGACAGCTTGAAAGGGAAGGTGTTGTACTGATATGCCTGACCCTCAAAAGCAAGCCGAGGAAACAGTCTGTGTTGCAGTAGAACGTGAAAGTATCGCTTTTTCAGGTCTGTTGCAGTGTAAGGAGCGGTCTAGATATCACCTCCTGGGAAAGAGCAGCTCCTGCAATATCTGGGTCCCAGGGATGCTACAAAGCCTTCTTTGGGTTCTTGGCCCTCTCCTAATGGACTGGCGCTTTCTTTCTCAACGCTGCAATCAAAACCTCATCCTCATTTGGAGCACCGAATGAGAAATTAGGCTCTCCAAAAAGCCATCTAACTTTTTCAGGAACTCGACCAGGTGCAATGAGCATGATAAGGAATGGGAGACCTGTGGGGACTGACCCGGTGGAAATGCTCCCATTGTTGTCCCCATATCACCCTCAGCGCTTAGCACCATGGCCTTGTGCATAGCAGAAAGACCAAGATGGGAGCAACTGAAGTGACTCCTTCTCTAACTAGAAAAGAGAGTCGCACTCGCAACTTTGCCATGGTCATGTTCTCACAATGAGGACATGAGCCATTTACAAACACTTTCTCAGCATGGGTATGACCCAAACACTTGAGACAGAGATTGTGGCGGTCCGAGGATGAGAGATATCGACCACGCCCAGAAACACACATCCTTAAAAAGACACTTTCCGTCTGTGATAGCTCTTTTAGGGAACATTACTCTTTCGCTGGTCTTGGTGTACACAGTCATATAATTGTAATTTAACTGAATCCATTTTAATGTGGAAATGCCAGTGAAACTAAAACTTTAGCTTCTTAACTTTAGATTTGGTTAAAGTTAGTGTAATGTTATATTCTTTCTATTGCATACCTTCATTATTTTCAAAATAGTTTGAGATCAAACCATAATTGGTGGACCCCCAGTAGTACCACCATAGACCCCCTGTTGAAGAGCCTGGATTAGGCCCAACATACAGTGAATGCTACTGCGGCAGCTACTTCAAGGCTTTGAGATTTATGGGTAGATAGATCAGATATATATCTTCAATCACTCTAGAGTTTCCTGACATTGCTATAGATACACTGTATTGAGCTGTCGGCAGAGATAGAGAGTCTGGCCATGTAAAAGAAGTGTCGTCTTGTCATAGTTTACCTATAAATAATGAATGGCTTTAGAAAGATGTGCTTGGGCAGACAAGCTCTCACTGTGATTTCTGCATCTAATGATAGAGAGGACAGAGAAAGGGAAGGCTGATTAATTATGTCAGCACTGATTTGTAAACTAAGTCAAGTTAATGGTATCTGTGTTGAGAAAAACTGAAGATATAGTGACAAGAGCAAAAGAACATTGAGAGAATTAATGCTGAGTTATGCTGACAGTTCCAGATGACAGGACATGATTTACTAGGATTTGAAACTGATGATATTGCACAAAGTGTTCATTGCTGAATGTAAGTTTTTATAGTAGGGATTTGTTTGTGGCTAGGCTGAAGCAGTGAGATCAATGCAATGACACCAAATCAATGACTACTCTGAAGTGTAAACCACCATTTCCTTCTTACAGAAGGGACATCCGTAACAGATATTTCTCTAGAGAGTTTAAAAAGGTCTTGAAGAGTACATATAGTGTTCATAATGTAGGACAATATTAGAATAAATTATTTCAATGTCAGAGAAAAATGGCCCACTTTTCCACCAGCTACGGTATTGGAAGATAATACTTGGACTAATTTACTATAATATTTTTGTCACTATTGCATATATGGTAACAAAAATGTCTTATTCATTAATCACACACAAAGATCACAAGATCTATCTGCACTTTTTAAACTAATTTCTCAACCTTACTCAGAATTAAAGAATATATACATGGCCTACTCACCTATGTTCCTCAACAGTTTTCTGCATCCCTCCACAACCCCAAATCCTCACTCTCAGCTGGTTTCTATCCCAGTAAGGGATATGTGGAGAGTACTCAGGCAAAATTCCAAGCTTGGAGCCCTCCCAATGGACAGCACATATGCAAATATGCCTACCCCTTTACTCTATCTAATTATTTGTAAGTGTGAACTTGCCTTATTCGTTGTGTCTGGATAATTTTTTCTACTTTTCTCACAGTAAGTTTTGTGACATTGGACTGTGCATATACATTTGGCACTACACCTTTTTTTTCACCATTAAGTGTAAATATGATGAAACAGAATGGTGTATGCAGAATGTTATTTTTTGGCTGGTCATAGGCAAAAGTGAGAGAGGATGTTCATGTATGGTCCTTAA
Organism: Chanodichthys erythropterus; assembly: GCF_024489055.1. Taxonomy (NCBI): domain Eukaryota; kingdom Metazoa; phylum Chordata; class Actinopteri; order Cypriniformes; family Xenocyprididae; genus Chanodichthys; species Chanodichthys erythropterus. The sequence continues at coordinate 6,455,238 of NC_090233.1, read as the reverse complement.
CTGGCCTATATATCCTTATTTCTATAAGTAAACTAACAGACTCAGTATTCAGGCTATTTCAATGTTTTGTTCTTTGCCTTGCTTACTGAAACAGAACATTACGGAGCCCCGCACATGACATGCAGGGAAAAAAAGTAAGTTGTGCGCATGCTTAAATAAGTCGTTCCCTCGATTTACTAAATTGTGTGCACAACATAATATTTAGTTCCCTCAATTTGCTAAATCGTGCACACAATTTAACAAATCAAAGGGAACAGAGAAGTAAATTGTGTGCATGATTTATAAATTAAGGGAACGACTTAATAAAGCATGCATATGATTTAGCCTTCTATTTTTTTCCCTGCGTGTCATGTGCAGGGTTCCATTGAACAGAGCAGATTACAGCAAAAACTGCCAATGGACATGCCTTTTCCCTAGGGAGTAGAGAGTTAAAAACATATACGTGACAGCACGGAAGCCCTCAAAGGCCATGAATTATGACTTTTGTGTATTTGTGTATTCTGTCACTAACATCAGATCACAGCAATAGCAAGCCACAATGATCCAACCATCCAAACAATTTCCCATGGACAAAATTGGACAAAAAGTCCCACCCTACATTTTTTTCTTGTTCGAGAGCTGTTTCACTCAGATATACAAACCCAATTCCAAAAAAGTTGGGACACTGTACAAATTGTGAATAAAAACAGAATGCAATGATGTGGAAGTTTCAAATTTCAATTTTTTATTCAGAATACAACATAGATGACATATCAAATGTTTAAACTGAAAAAAATATATATATATAATTTTAAGGGAATAATAAGTTGATTTTAAATTTCATGGCATCAACACATCTCAAAAAAGTTGGGACAAGGCCATGTTTACCACTGTGTGGCATCCCCTCTTCTTTTTATAACAGTCTGCAAATGTCTGGGGACTGAGGAGACAAGTTGCTCAAGTTTAGGAATAGGAATGTTGTCCCATTCTTGTCTAATACAGGCTTCTAGTTGCTCAACTGTCTTTGGTCTTTTTTGTCACATCTTCCTCTTTATGATGCGCCAAATGTTTTCTATGGGTGAAAGATCTGGACTGCAGGCTGGCCATTTCAGTACCCGGATCCTTCTTCTATGCAGCCATGATGTTGTAATTGATGCAGTATGTGGTCTGGCATTGTCATGTTGGAAAATGCAAGGTCTTCCCTGAAAGAGACAACATCTGGATGGGAGCATATGTTGTTCTAGAACTTGGATATACCTTTCAGCATTGATGGTGCCTTTCCAGATGTGTAAGCTGCCCATGCCACACATACGCATGCAACCCCATACCATCAGAGATGCAGGCTTCTGAACTGAGCGCTGATAACAACTTGGGTTGTCCTGGGTTGTCTGACCACAGAACAGTTTTTCACTTTGCCACAGTCCATTTTAAATGAGTCTTGGCCCAGAGAAAACACCTGGCTTCGGGATCATGTTTAGACATGGCTTCTTTTTGACCTATAGAGTCGGCAACGGCGAATGGCACGGTGGATTGTGTTCACGGACAAGGTTTTCTGGAAGTATTCCTGAGCCCATGTTGTGATTTCCATTACAGTAGCATTCCTGTATGTGATGCAGTGCCGTCTAAGGGCCCGAAGATCACGGGCATCCAGTATGGTTTTCCGGCCTTGACCCTTACGCACAGAGATTGTTCCAGATTCTCTGAATCTTTGGATGATATTATGCACTATATATGATGATAACTCTTTGCAATTTTTCTCTGAGAAACTCCTTTCTGATATTGCTCCACTATTTTTCACCACAGCATTGGGGGAATTGGTGATCCTCTGCCCATCTTGACTTCTGAGAGACACTGCCACTCTGAGAGGCTCTTTTTATACCCAATCATGTTGCCAATTGACCTAATAAGTTGCAAATTGGTCCTCCAGCTGTTCCTTATATGCACATTTACCTTTTCCAGCCTCTTATTGCTACCTGTCCCAACTTTTTTGGAATGTGTAGCTCTCATGAAATCCAAAATGAGCCAATATTTGGCATGACATTTCAAAATGTCTCACTTTCAACATTTGATATGTTATCTATATTCTATTGTGAATAAAATATAAGTTTATGAGATTTGTAAATTATTGCATTCCTTTTCATTCACAATTTGTACAGTGTCCCAACTTTTTTGGAATTGGGTTTGTACATCAATAGGGAAGAAAAGACATTGGAACTTTTATTTCATGCCAACACTAAATTAAGCATTAACACACATGCATTGTCAATAAATATCCAGTACAATCAGAGGGTGCAATTCATTCGTAGTGAATGAATTCACCCTGAAGATATTTGCACAAGTCATGATACTCTTGATTTATATTCATGTCTCTAATAGTACAAAAGTTTGAGGACTGTGGAGATATGATGACAAGAATAAAGTCAACTTTTTGGACTGTCAGTTTAAATTGAAATAGCCTGAATACTGAGTTCCTTTCATTTCTGCAATTTGTTGTTGGTGAAAAATGACAGGTAAATCAGATATAAAAGGTTGCTGAGGTGATAAGTAATAAGAGGTGAAAGAATTATTCAGTAACACTTTAAAATAAGGTTTATTAGTTAAACATGAACTAACCATGTGCAATACATTTGTTACTGTATTTACTAATCTCCGTTAACGTTAGTTAATGAAAATACAGTTGATCATTGTTTGTTCATGTTAGTTCAAAGTACATTAGCTAATGTTAACAAGATTTTAATAATGTATTAGTAAATGTTGAAATTAACATTAACAAAGATTAATAAATGCTGTGGAAGTGCAGTTCATTATTAGTTCATGCTAACTAATGTAGTTAACTAATGTTAACTAATGAACCTTATTGTAAAGTGTCACCAATTATTCTTTATGTCCCCTGAGACAATAAAGAAAGCAGACTGACTGACTCTGGTTGTTACTGTATAGAGCTGTTTTGGAAAATCTTGCTCTTTCTATTTGCTCACTCAGTCTTCCACCCTCATCTGTTCCCCTGGTACCAGCAACTGCTGTCTAATGTGGTGCCATATGAGAACTAATAAGCTCTCAGTTGTAAAAAGCAAGAAAAATGACATTTTCAGAATAACCTAAACAGTTTAACTTTTATAACCAGATTTTTGTGTGGATACAAATGTTTTATGAGGTGATGTGATGGAAGCAAATGCTACTGCCTTTTACAGCACTAGGCATTTGAAATGTAGCACCAGGTGTTAAGCAGGGCTCTGATCCAGTTCAAGGAACGAAAACGAAAACCGGAAACGAACGAAATTTTAACAGGAACAGGAACAAAAACAAAAACGAAAACAAAATCAATTTTAATCGTTTTGAACAGAAACATTTATTTAAAATGACCATTAACCAGTTAATTGTCACAGTTCCCGTGTTCCCCGGACTCCATTTCCCACAGTCCTCCTGTTCTCCACACCTGCACTCACTTCCCTCGTCATCTCCCCATCATCACTTATCGTTATCACCTGGACTTCCTCGTTTGCACTCCCTTTATATATGGACTCACTCCCTTCACTCCTTGTCTGTTCTAAATGTTATTTGATGTGTTGGATGTTGTTTCTAGCTCCTTTATGTTAATAAATACCCATTTACTGTGGAAGTCCGTGAACGCCTCATCTCTACAACACCAGCACGTAACATTAATAACGTTATTTTATCATTTTCTTTAATATTTTAATTTGGCAGTGACCATTCATGAATTGAATAGTACAACATGTGATTTTGACGCATCAAGCGTGAGTGAAATGCCCGCACAGCAGTCATCTGCAGATGAGTCTCTCCGGCCCGATAACATTTGTCTTAAATAAACACAAAGTAGGCTACCCATCAAATGTTCAGAGGTATGTTTAGGTTAAAACTTGCGTAGAAACATGAAGATTAGCCATACAAAATGCAAAAATTTTTTGTTTCTCTTTTGTAAATAATGTGAGCTAATTTTTAGAACGCAAAAAAGTCCAGGGCCTGTAATAAGCTTATACCACTGTCAATTACTTTTTTAGATGGGTCGCCACCAAGAAAATCCTTTTCGTCATCTTTTTTTCCTACGACAAGTCGTCTAACAAGTCTGTCTGCAATTTTGAAGGATGTGGGGGAGAAGTAGCTGGGAATCACGGAGGTAACTTGCAGAGGCACATTCAACATAAACATCCCGCATGCTGCTTTATCTGATTCAACCGATAAAAGACCAGCATCTACAGCAGATGGACAAACAACTCTGGATGCGGTCATAGTTAAAAAGCCAAAGACAACAGGCCTACATATTCAATTGAATCCTGATGTTCTAAAAGATGTGTGCATAGAGCTTGTAACTGTCAACGGGAGACCATTTACATTAATGGAAGACACTGGCTTCAGAAAAATCATCGAGCCAATACAACAGGCTATAGGAAATGATTTTGTCATCAACTCCTTAAATATCCGTGATATGGTGTCAAGTGTTGCTCACGTGGGAAGGGAGAAGCTCAAGAATGAGTTAAAGGGAAGGCTACTAATGCTTAAAATTGATTCGGCCACATGCAGAGATCGATCTGTTCTTGGCATAAATGTACAGTACACTGAAGGAGAAAAAATTGTGTTGCGCACTTTGGCCGTAAGGGAGCTAACTGAACAACACACAGCCGAATACATTTCATTCGTTGTAAATGATGTCTTGCAAGAATATAATGTTGAATTACGGCAAGTTTACTCAGTAACGTCAGATAACGGCACTAACATGTTAAAGGCGGTGAATTTACTATCCGACATACAAGAGTGCACCCCATCTGATGAAGAGAATGAAACTGATCTCTTTGGAGCAGAAATTGATAAGGATGAGCTAGATGGAATCCAATGTGAAACACCTGATTTGGTAATTGAACTTGACTCTATGATGTCAGGACATGTGTTGCGCAGTGGGAGGTGCTCGGCTCATACCCTGCAGTTAGCAGTTGACGACGCATTGAAGGAGCAACGGTCATCCAATTTGATTTCTAAAGCGAGACGTGTTGCAAAAAAGTTGCGCACACAGAACGTTGTCACTCTTCTTAAAATAATGGGGCACAAAAGGGCCATACAGGACTTTGCAGGGTGGCTGGAGATTGCAGTGAATGTCTGTCGAAAAACTGCTTTCTGGGATTGCAGTAACCGCTGCGCCAGTGTCCAGCTTGAACTCTGTGTTTTGACCATTCCACTCACTTGTCTCTATTGAACTCACTTGCTGTCTTTTCACAACCTCACTTTGCCTCACATTAATCATGGCTTTTTCCAATGTGAGCTCAGAATCAAGTTGCAAACTTTCAGACAGTCTTGCATCCTGTATGCCAACGACAATTCTGTCTCTTATCAGTTCATCTCTTAAGGCTCCAAACTCACAATGTTCTGCCAATGCATGTACAGCAGTGATGAAATCTTCTATACTCTCTCCTGCCTCTTGATTACGTCTGTTAAAACGTGCACGTTCAAAAATTACAATTACATTACGTTTGCTTACACAATGCTGTGTGAACGCCATTTTCAATGTCTGATATGACTTTTTCTCCTCCTCAGACAGGGGATGAACATTTAGCATTGCATCCATTTGGGCCATTCACTCATATCGCTGAAATCAAACTTGCCTGGAGGCATCAGCGACAGCATCAAATGTGGCACACTTGCTGCTTCATCATCCATTGTCACGTCCTTTTCTTTCTCCTGCTGTTTCTCTCCAGCTCATCTATCCTCTTTTCTCCGACTTGCTCATCCGCTGCTTCACTGATCTCCGCTTCTTTCTCTTTTTTTTTTCTTTTCTTGTGGCTTCCCCGATCGCTTTCATCTTTGTATCTGTCCGCTTAACAGAGAAGTGATCACACTCTCTCCAAAGTATTTATAGTGGCATCGTAACTAACTGGTTTTCATAAACTTCTGACACCATGTTAAGTTAATGGGAAGCACGAGACAGGACATAGGTAGTAACATATCATAACAAACTTTACTTCCTGTCTGTTCACCATACATATGTCCGGGTAACACCAAACCTTAAACAATTATTCACTATACAGAACACCAGATAATGCATTTAATATGTGTAATGAATAACAACACCTACAATAATTGATTAATCTGTCAGGACATAAGCAGAGCTGGCGCCAGCCACTGAAGAGGGGGCATCTGAGGTAACAAAAGGGGAAGATGATGTAATGCAAATTATACCTAGCTAGAAAAACATACATGACCCATTCACATATTTGCCAGACCATAAACAAACCTGTTGCTACTACAAATATTAAACTAAAAGCTACTGAGCAAATACAGATGGCAGAGCACTGAATAGTATTACTACATAAAACAAAAGATTTGCCTAGGCTAACATACTCAAAAATTCGACTTGTTTTAGACCACCAGATATAAATATGACTTAGATACACAATTTCAATGGTTTTACCATGAATGCAGACCATGATACCATGAAGTTACTATGATACCACCACCACAAAAAGTAATTAATTGTGTCCGTTTTAAAAAAACACAAGCTCATTGTGACCACTTCACTAACACATAACACACGCTTATTTTGACCTGTTTAACAGATGCATAATTTTATATATATTATTTATATGCATCATACCTTTAGCCTACTCAGCTGAATTCTTCGTAACACAGGAAGTTCTTAGGTTAATATGTCAAATGTGCCAATCAAAATGTAACTTTGCCAAACAGACTGCTAGAGTTGCTAGAGTAGTCTATTGTTAATCTTAGAAAGCCTATGCACATGGCTTTTTTTATTATTTATTCATTTATCTTTACAGTATATTCTATTTAAGCATTACAATCCATTTTCACATTCATTTTGACTGAGAGGGACTAGGTCTTTGACTATGTTCAACTAAACTGTGTTATGGGTAAATAAATCTGTGTGTGTTCATGAGATCTGCATAAGACAAGGCCGGAAATAAGTAAAGAAATATGTAATGCACAATGGGCTAGAAAACAAACACATAATTACTTTATTATACTATGCTTAGCATTTTAAGTATGCATACTTCAAATACAGTTAAATACCTCTTTACTTATTCATACTAAGAGCTTAAGAGCTCCACTAAGAGCTTGTTGATTGCACTTGAATGGAAAGGTAGACTTTAAAGTATGCATTAGGAAATAAATTGTAAAAACCAAAGCTAAATAACCACAAAATGTTTTTTTTTTTTTTTTTTTCAAAATAGATTAGATTATACTTTGCAAGGAATTGAATGCAGTCCATTTCATAATACAATATATAAAATGTAATACAATTACAGGAAGTAAATGAAGCATATCCTAATTCAAATCACATCTAATACATTCATTCATTCAAATCAATGGGTTATGATTGAGAAAAAAGCCTTTCATACAACATTGATAAGGCATGAATATATCTCCCATATCTCAAGCTCTGTTACATTTCTGTGAGCTACCATTTCATCTTTCGCTTTGTAAAACTGCTAACTTGAATATTTCATAGAAATGGTGCTATTTGTCGTCACACTGATTTGTGTGAGTTAATGGCTTAACAGCAGTATTGCTAAGGCTCTGTGGGGTGTTAAATATATCTCTCCATACACAAAGGCTTGGAGGCTTTAAATTAGAGGTTTTGTGGAAAAACAACATGACATTCCTTACATATATATATCTTAGTTCATGAGTAAATTTATTTGAAAAGCTTTTTAGGTTCATGGTTGAAAAATATTGTTTCTCAGTATTTACCACTATTAATCCAAAAAGTTTCAGGTTATGACTGTAACCATGGTTCCCAGAGAAGGAGAAGGAGACACTTACATCATGAGTTGACACAAAAGTAATGCTCCTTGTGAGCCAGTGTCTTGAAGCATGTGTTTTACATCCCAGTATTGGATAGGATTGGATACTGTGGTCATGACATCACACGCACGCCATCAGGGTATATAAAGGGACCTAGAAAGAAAGTCATCAACTTCAGTTGTATAGCAACGTGATGCAGTGTCATCAAGGAACCATGCTTACAGTCATAACCTGAGGCGTTCCCTTTTGAAGTGGAACTCTACACTGCATCTGCAACTTGAGTTGATGCTATGGGTACAAAACACCCACTATGCCATACTGACAAAATGCCTGCTCACTGTGCTTGTGAATTAGTAAGTGGTCACAATGCAGGCAACCAGCCCCCTTGAGGGCTGATCGAGCATGCTCCGCTCTGCACATAATATCGTGCACACAATTTAACAAATCAAAGGGAACAGAGAAGTAAATTGTGTGCATGATTTATAAATTAAGGGAACGACTTAATAAAGCATGCATATGATTTAGCCTTCTATTTTTTTCCCTGCGTGTCATGTGCAGGGTTCCATTGAACAGAGCAGATTACAGCAAAAACTGCCAATGGACATGCCTTTTCCCTAGGGAGTAGAGAGTTAAAAACATATACGTGACAGCACGGAAGCCCTCAAAGGCCATGAATTATGACTTTTGTGTATTTGTGTATTCTGTCACTAACATCAGATCACAGCAATAGCAAGCCACAATGATCCAACCATCCAAACAATTTCCCATGGACAAAATTGGACAAAAAGTCCCACCCTACATTTTTTTCTTGTTCGAGAGCTGTTTCACTCAGATATACAAACCCAATTCCAAAAAAGTTGGGACACTGTACAAATTGTGAATAAAAACAGAATGCAATGATGTGGAAGTTTCAAATTTCAATTTTTTATTCAGAATACAACATAGATGACATATCAAATGTTTAAACTGAAAAAAATATATATATATAATTTTAAGGGAATAATAAGTTGATTTTAAATTTCATGGCATCAACACATCTCAAAAAAGTTGGGACAAGGCCATGTTTACCACTGTGTGGCATCCCCTCTTCTTTTTATAACAGTCTGCAAATGTCTGGGGACTGAGGAGACAAGTTGCTCAAGTTTAGGAATAGGAATGTTGTCCCATTCTTGTCTAATACAGGCTTCTAGTTGCTCAACTGTCTTTGGTCTTTTTTGTCACATCTTCCTCTTTATGATGCGCCAAATGTTTTCTATGGGTGAAAGATCTGGACTGCAGGCTGGCCATTTCAGTACCCGGATCCTTCTTCTATGCAGCCATGATGTTGTAATTGATGCAGTATGTGGTCTGGCATTGTCATGTTGGAAAATGCAAGGTCTTCCCTGAAAGAGACAACATCTGGATGGGAGCATATGTTGTTCTAGAACTTGGATATACCTTTCAGCATTGATGGTGCCTTTCCAGATGTGTAAGCTGCCCATGCCACACATACGCATGCAACCCCATACCATCAGAGATGCAGGCTTCTGAACTGAGCGCTGATAACAACTTGGGTTGTCCTGGGTTGTCTGACCACAGAACAGTTTTTCACTTTGCCACAGTCCATTTTAAATGAGTCTTGGCCCAGAGAAAACACCTGGCTTCGGGATCATGTTTAGACATGGCTTCTTTTTTGACCTATAGAGTCGGCAACGGCGAATGGCACGGTGGATTGTGTTCACGGACAAGGTTTTCTGGAAGTATTCCTGAGCCCATGTTGTGATTTCCATTACAGTAGCATTCCTGTATGTGATGCAGTGCCGTCTAAGGGCCCGAAGATCACGGGCATCCAGTATGGTTTTCCGGCCTTGACCCTTACGCACAGAGATTGTTCCAGATTCTCTGAATCTTTGGATGATATTATGCACTATATATGATGATAACTCTTTGCAATTTTTCTCTGAGAAACTCCTTTCTGATATTGCTCCACTATTTTTCACCACAGCATTGGGGGAATTGGTGATCCTCTGCCCATCTTGACTTCTGAGAGACACTGCCACTCTGAGAGGCTCTTTTTATACCCAATCATGTTGCCAATTGACCTAATAAGTTGCAAATTGGTCCTCCAGCTGTTCCTTATATGCACATTTACCTTTTCCAGCCTCTTATTGCTACCTGTCCCAACTTTTTTGGAATGTGTAGCTCTCATGAAATCCAAAATGAGCCAATATTTGGCATGACATTTCAAAATGTCTCACTTTCAACATTTGATATGTTATCTATATTCTATTGTGAATAAAATATAAGTTTATGAGATTTGTAAATTATTGCATTCCTTTTCATTCACAATTTGTACAGTGTCCCAACTTTTTTGGAATTGGGTTTGTACATCAATAGGGAAGAAAAGACATTGGAACTTTTATTTCATGCCAACACTAAATTAAGCATTAACACACATGCATTGTCAATAAATATCCAGTACAATCAGAGGGTGCAATTCATTCGTAGTGAATGAATTCACCCTGAAGATATTTGCACAAGTCATGATACTCTTGATTTATATTCATGTCTCTAATAGTACAAAAGTTTGAGGACTGTGGAGATATGATGACAAGAATAAAGTCAACTTTTTGGACTGTCAGTTTAAATTGAAATAGCCTGAATACTGAGTTCCTTTCATTTCTGCAATTTGTTGTTGGTGAAAAATGACAGGTAAATCAGATATAAAAGGTTGCTGAGGTGATAAGTAATAAGAGGTGAAAGAATTATTCAGTAACACTTTAAAATAAGGTTTATTAGTTAAACATGAACTAACCATGTGCAATACATTTGTTACTGTATTTACTAATCTCCGTTAACGTTAGTTAATGAAAATACAGTTGATCATTGTTTGTTCATGTTAGTTCAAAGTACATTAGCTAATGTTAACAAGATTTTAATAATGTATTAGTAAATGTTGAAATTAACATTAACAAAGATTAATAAATGCTGTGGAAGTGCAGTTCATTATTAGTTCATGCTAACTAATGTAGTTAACTAATGTTAACTAATGAACCTTATTGTAAAGTGTCACCAATTATTCTTTATGTCCCCTGAGACAATAAAGAAAGCAGACTGACTGACTCTGGTTGTTACTGTATAGAGCTGTTTTGGAAAATCTTGCTCTTTCTATTTGCTCACTCAGTCTTCCACCCTCATCTGTTCCCCTGGTACCAGCAACTGCTGTCTAATGTGGTGCCATATGAGAACTAATAAGCTCTCAGTTGTAAAAAGCAAGAAAAATGACATTTTCAGAATAACCTAAACAGTTTAACTTTTATAACCAGATTTTTGTGTGGATACAAATGTTTTATGAGGTGATGTGATGGAAGCAAATGCTACTGCCTTTTACAGCACTAGGCATTTGAAATGTAGCACCAGGTGTTAAGCAGGGCTCTGATCCAGTTCAAGGAACGAAAACGAAAACCGGAAACGAACGAAATTTTAACAGGAACAGGAACAAAAACAAAAACGAAAACAAAATCAATTTTAATCGTTCTGAACAGAAACATTTATTTAAAATGACCATTAACCAGTTAATTGTCACAGTTCCCGTGTTCCCCGGACTCCATTTCCCACAGTCCTCCTGTTCTCCACACCTGCACTCACTTCCCTCGTCATCTCCCCATCATCACTTATCGTTATCACCTGGACTTCCTCGTTTGCACTCCCTTTATATATGGACTCACTCCCTTCACTCCTTGTCTGTTCTAAATGTTATTTGATGTGTTGGATGTTGTTTCTAGCTCCTTTATGTTAATAAATACCCATTTACTGTGGAAGTCCTGTGAACGCCTCTTCTCTACAACACCAGCACGTAACATTAATAACGTTATTTTATCATTTTCTTTAATATTTTAATTTGGCAGTGACCATTCATGAATTGAATAGTACAACATGTGATTTTGACGCATCAAGCGTGAGTGAAATGCCCACACAGCAGTCATCTGCAGATGAGTCTCTCCGGCCCGATAACATTTGTCTTAAATAAACACAAAGTAGGCTACCCATCAAATGTTCAGAGGTATGTTTAGGTTAAAACTTGCGTAGAAACATGAAGATTAGCCATACAAAATGCAAAAAATATATTTTTTGTTTCTCTTTTGTAAATAATGTGAGCTAATTTTTAGAACGCAAAAAAGTCCAGGGCCTGTAATAAGCTTATACCACTGTCAATTACTTTTTTAGATGGGTCGCCACCAAGAAAATCCTTTTCGTCATCTTTTTTTTCCTACGACAAGTCGTCTAACAAGTCTGTCTGCAATTTTGAAGGATGTGGGGGAGAAGTAGCTGGGAATCACGGAGGTAACTTGCAGAGGCACATTCAACATAAACATCCCGCATGCTGCTTTATCTGATTCAACCGATAAAAGACCAGCATCTACAGCAGATGGACAAACAACTCTGGATGCGGTCATAGTTAAAAAGCCAAAGACAACAGGCCTACATATTCAATTGAATCCTGATGTTCTAAAAGATGCGTGCATAGAGCTTGTAACTGTCAACGGGAGACCATTTACATTAATGGAAGACACTGGCTTCAGAAAAATCATCGAGCCAATACAACAGGCTATAGGAAATGATTTTGTCATCAACTCCTTAAATATCCGTGATATGGTGTCAAGTGTTGCTCACGTGGGAAGGGAGAAGCTCAAGAATGAGTTAAAGGGAAGGCTACTAATGCTTAAAATTGATTCGGCCACATGCAGAGATCGATCTGTTCTTGGCATAAATGTACAGTACACTGAAGGAGAAAAAATTGTGTTGCGCACTTTGGCCGTAAGGGAGCTAACTGAACAACACACAGCCGAATACATTTCATTCGTTGTAAATGATGTCTTGCAAGAATATAATGTTGAATTACGGCAAGTTTACTCAGTAACGTCAGATAACGGCACTAACATGTTAAAGGCGGTGAATTTACTATCCGACATGCAAGAGTGCACCCCATCTGATGAAGAGAATGAAACTGATCTCTTTGGAGCAGAAATTGATAAGGATGAGCTAGATGGAATCCAATGTGAAACACCTGATTTGGTAATTGAACTTGACTCTATGATGTCAGGACATGTGTTGCGCAGTGTGAGGTGCTCGGCTCATACCCTGCAGTTAGCAGTTGACGACGCATTGAAGGAGCAACGGTCATCCAATTTGATTTCTAAAGCGAGACGTGTTGCAAAAAAGTTGCGCACACAGAACGTTGTCACTCTTCTTAAAATAATGGGGCACAAAAGGGCCATACAGGACTTTGCAGGGTGGCTGGAGATTGCAGTGAATGTCTGTCGAAAAACTGCTTTCTGGGATTGCAGTAACCGCTGCGCCAGTGTCCAGCTTGAACTCTGTGTTTTGACCATTCCACTCACTTGTCTCTATTGAACTCACTTGCTGTCTTTTCACAACCTCACTTTGCCTCACATTAATCATGGCTTTTTCCAATGTGAGCTCAGGATCAAGTTGCAAACTTTCAGACAGTCTTGCATCCTGTATGCCAACGACAATTCTGTCTCTTATCAGTTCATCTCTTAAGGCTCCAAACTCACAATGTTCTGCCAATGCATGTACAGCAGTGATGAAATCTTCTATACTCTCTCCTGCCTCTTGATTACGTCTGTTAAAACGTGCACGTTCAAAAATTACAATTACATTACGTTTGCTTACACAATGCTGTGTGAACGCCATTTTCAATGTCTGATATGACTTTTTCTCCTCCTCAGACAGGGGATGAACATTTAGCATTGCATCCATTTGGGCCATTCACTCATATCGCTGAAATCAAACTTGCCTGGAGGCATCAGCGACAGCATCAAATGTGGCACACTTGCTGCTTCATCATCCATTGTCACGTCCTTTTCTTTCTCCTGCTGTTTCTCTCCAGCTCATCTATCCTCTTTTCTCCGACTTGCTCATCCGCTGCTTCACTGATCTCCGCTTCTTTCTCTTTTTTTTTTCTTTTCTTGTGGCTTCCCCGATCGCTTTCATCTTTGTATCTGTCCGCTTAACAGAGAAGTGATCACACTCTCTCCAAAGTATTTATAGTGGCATCGTAACTAACTGGTTTTCATAAACTTCTGACACCATGTTAAGTTAATGGGAAGCACGAGACAGGACATAGGTAGTAACATATCATAACAAACTTTACTTCCTGTCTGTTCACCATACATATGTCCGGGTAACACCAAACCTTAAACAATTATTCACTATACAGAACACCAGATAATGCATTTAATATTTGTAATGAATAACAACACCTACAATAATTGATTAATCTGTCAGGACATAAGCAGAGCTGGCGCCAGCCACTGAAGAGGGGGCATCTGAGGTAACAAAAGGGGAAGATGATGTAATGCAAATTATACCTAGCTAGAAAAACATACATGACCCATTCACATATTTGCCAGACCATAAACAAACCTGTTGCTACTACAAATATTAAACTAAAAGCTACTGAGCAAATACAGATGGCAGAGCACTGAATAGTATTACTACATAAAACAAAAGATTTGCCTAGGCTAACATACTCAAAAATTCGACTTGTTTTAGACCACCAGATATAAATATGACTTAGATACACAATTTCAATGGTTTTACCATGAATGCAGACCATGATACCATGAAGTTACTATGATACCACCACCACAAAAAGTAATTAATTGTGTCCGTTTTAAAAAAACACAAGCTCATTGTGACCACTTCACTAACACATAACACACGCTTATTTTGACCTGTTTAACAGATGCATAATTTTATATATATTATTTATATGCATCATACCTTTAGCCTACTCAGCTGAATTCTTCGTAACACAGGAAGTTCTTAGGTTAATATGTCAAATGTGCCAATCAAAATGTAACTTTGCCAAACAGACTGCTAGAGTTGCTAGAGTAGTCTATTGTTAATCTTAGAAAGCCTATGCACATGGCTTTTTTTATTATTTATTCATTTATCTTTACAGTATATTCTATTTAAGCATTACAATCCATTTTCACATTCATTTTGACTGAGAGGGACTAGGTCTTTGACTATGTTCAACTAAACTGTGTTATGGGTAAATAAATCTGTGTGTGTTCATGAGATCTGCATAAGACAAGGCCGGAAATAAGTAAAGAAATATGTAATGCACAATGGGCTAGAAAACAAACACATAATTACTTTATTATACTATGCTTAGCATTTTAAGTATGCATACTTCAAATACAGTTAAATACCTCTTTACTTATTCATACTAAGAGCTTAAGAGCTCCACTAAGAGCTTGTTGATTGCACTTGAATGGAAAGGTAGACTTTAAAGTATGCATTAGGAAATAAATTGTAAAAACCAAAGCTAAATAACCACAAAATGTTTTTTTTTTTTTTTTTTTTTCAAAATAGATTAGATTATACTTTGCAAGGAATTGAATGCAGTCCATTTCATAATACAATATATAAAATGTAATACAATTACAGGAAGTAAATGAAGCATATCCTAATTCAAATCACATCTAATACATTCATTCATTCAAATCAATGGGTTATGATTGAGAAAAAAGCCTTTCATACAACATTGATAAGGCATGAATATATCTCCCATATCTCAAGCTCTGTTACATTTCTGTGAGCTACCATTTCATCTTTCGCTTTGTAAAACTGCTAACTTGAATATTTCATAGAAATGGTGCTATTTGTCGTCACACTGATTTGTGTGAGTTAATGGCTTAACAGCAGTATTGCTAAGGCTCTGTGGGGTGTTAAATATATCTCTCCATACACAAAGGCTTGGAGGCTTTAAATTAGAGGTTTTGTGGAAAAACAACATGACATTCCTTACATATATATATATCTTAGTTCATGAGTAAATTTATTTGAAAAGCTTTTTAGGTTCATGGTTGAAAAATATTGTTTCTCAGTATTTACCACTATTAATCCAAAAAGTTTCAGGTTACGACTGTAACCATGGTTCCCAGAGAAGGAGAAGGAGACACTTACATCATGAGTTGACACAAAAGTAATGCTCCTTGTGAGCCAGTGTCTTGAAGCATGTGTTTTACATCCCAGTATTGGATAGGATTGGATACTGTGGTCATGACATCACACGCACGCCATCAGGGTATATAAAGGGACCTCGAAAGAAAGTCATCAACTTCAGTTGTATAGCAACGTGATGCAGTGTCATCAAGGAACCATGCTTACAGTCATAACCTGAGGCGTTCCCTTTTGAAGTGGAACTCTACACTGCATCTGCAACTTGAGTTGATGCTATGGGTACAAAACACCCACTATGCCATACTGACAAAATGCCTGCTCACTGTGCTTGTGAATTAGTAAGTGGTCACAATGCAGGCAACCAGCCCCCTTGAGGGCTGATCGAGCATGCTCCGCTCTGCACATAATACACAAATCATGGAGATCGCCTGATGTTGTACCTGTCATGGCCACACAGTTCCTGAATGCTTTGCTAGACACATTCTCTTTCTTTTTACTCCTAGCAACTACAAACAGAAAGTTCACAAGCACAGACAAATGGCTTCCTGAAAACAAAGCTGATAACATTCTCTCTAGGCGGCCTTATATAGCCTGACGACTATATATATATATATACACAGTCGTGCCCAAAATTATTCATAGCCTTGGTAAATATGACCAAAGAAGGCTGTGAAAATAAATCTGCATCGTTAATACTTTTGATCTTTTATTTAAAAAATCTACAAAAATCCAACCTTTCATTGGAGAATAATAATTTTAAATGGGGGAAAATCTCATTATGAGAAAAATGTTTTTCTCTAATACACACTGCTCACAATTAATCATACCCTTTTATTCAATACTTTTTGCAACCTACTTTTGCCAAGATAACAGCTCTGAGTCTGCACCTATAATGCCTGATGAGTTTGGAGAACACCTGACAAAAGATCAGAGACCATTCCTTCATGCAGAATATCTCCATATCCTTCAGATTCCAGCTCCATGTTGGTGCTTCTTCTCTTCAGTTCACTCCACTCATTTTCTAGAGGGTTCAGGTCAGGGGACTGGGATGGCCATGGCAGAAGCTTGGTTTTGTGTTCAGTGACCCATTTTTGTGCTGGTTTTGATGTTTGTTTTGGATCATTGTCCTGATGGAAGATCCAACCACATCCCATTATAAGACTTCTAACAGGGACAGTCAGGTTTTGATTTTTTATCTGTTGGTATTTGATAGAATCCATGATGCCATGTATCTAATCAAGATGTCCAGGACCTCTGGCAGAAAAATAAGCCCACAACATTAAAGATCCAGCAGTATATTTCATTGTACACATGGGGCACTTTTTACCCCTGTGTGCACCAAACCCATCTTAAGTGTTTGCTGCTAAAAAAGCAAATTTGCTTCATCTGACTATATTACCCATCCCATTTGAAGTTCCCATCAAATGTTTTATGGTCAGATGAGGCAAAAAAAAAAAAAAAAAAAACGTATATATATATATATATATATATATATATATATATATATATATATATATATATATATATATATATATATATATATATATCAGAATCAAAAACTGAGGTAAACTGAGCTCTGTTCTTAAGAAAAATCCTTCAGGTTCTGCAGATTCTTTGATTTTCCAGCATCTTTTGCATATTTGAACCCTTTCTAGCAGTGACTGTATGATTTTGAGGTCCATCTTTTCACACTGAAGATAATTGAGCGACAAATTATTTCTTTTTCAAATTAATGAAGCTCTTCAAACTTTCTGTACCTCAAAATGTTTTATTAAACTTCATTAAGCATCAAAAAAAAAAAAAAATCAACATATCAACATATTAGAATGATTTCTACAGTATGTAACACTGAAAACATATCTGGTCACTAACGCAACCTCGGTTTTCTTAGAATACTGACGCCTGCATTGCAATGTCCAGTGGCATTAAACATGCAAATTAGGGGCAGGAACGCACCATAAATAACATGGCGTTGGGTGCCATTTCCTCAGAATCTTGAATAAGTAATTGACCAAAAACCGTGAGCATAAGTGACAAGGTATGATCGCAACGTCTCGTCCCCTCATTTCAGGGAACTGAGGTTATTTCACTAACCGCAGACATTCTGTTTTAATATTGGTCTCTCAACGTTGCATCATTGATGACGCTATGGGGAATGTAGTCCAATCACGCCTTGTTACTGTGAAGGAGCTAATAGCCCTAAGTAAAACATTCCGCAGTGGGAAATACTGCATTTGGGAGATAACTATACCAGCAGTTATACAGTAACACATATCTTATAACAATATCTAATACACAGCAGGGAAGACTACCAGACCTAGTTGAACACCAGTGTTTCAGGGGTTCAAAGTAAATGGGATGGTTTAAGCCGCTGAACACAATTCAGTTGAAAAGAATAACAATGTTCAAGTGGCACATCAAGCCACCACAGTGACATTGAAAAGGAAGCGGTGAATCCCAGATCACTAACATATTATAGATTCTTGACAGGCTGTTACATCAGACGAGCTGAGAGTTCGCACAGGCTAACACGCTGAAATAGCCCTACTGCACTGAGAAAATACGAGAAGTTGGTGAAGAAACATACAGATTGTAAAATTTGTCGAAAGCACTCGGGGGAAGCCCATCCTGCTGCCGAGCAGATGCCTTCGATGGACATCTCACTCGCCCACTGGGGCAATTAGAGCCCTTGATGGGTGCAGTCCAGGCAAAAGACATACATTTCGTGTCCATCAGGAAGCTCTATAAGTCCTGCACAGACTGAACAAGTTTTCAAAATCATTCTTAGTCACCAGAATGCACAAGGGGCTCTTTGCAGTCCTAAAATCTACTTTCAGTGATGACTCGAAGTCACATTCTTGCAGGGTTCCTCAAATCTTGCCCTGGAGGGTGATGTCCTGCAGAGTTTAGCTCCAAGCCTGATCAAACACTTGAGCAAGCTAATCTTCAGGATCACTAGAAAATCACAGGTAGATGAGTTTGATCAGGGTTTGAGCTAAACTCTGCAGGGCAGTGGCAATACAGGACCAGATTTGAGGAACTCTGCATTATTGTATGAAGGAGAAAGATTCTGAGGAAATGACAGCCAGTGCCGTGTTTCCGGCCCTGATTTGCGTCCTTGAATGCCATTGGAATATCCACAACCTCAAATAAGAGGACTCTACATAAAATAGGTGGATGGAAGTTTTCATTGGATAAAAATAGCTAAAAATTGCATTCATAAAGTTTACACTCATTCATGTTTCATATCATACAAGATTTAAAACATTTAAACAGACATATAAATGTGTATGGTGTATAGTTATTTAGTTATCACTCTTGTCAAAGCCCTGGTTTCTGAGAGATGCACAGAGATGGCAACATGGCTGTTTTATTAGCTATCTGCTCATTTAATTCATAAAGTTTACACTCATTCCCTTCACACGCATTACTGCATAGTGATTTTAGATGTTTATATAATATCATGCTGTGCTATCCCTTGGCGTTTTGAAGCCATTATGCCTTTCCGAATAAGGCTTCGGCCTTATTCTCTAATAATAATATTTAACAATAGTATTGTTTTGACTGTATTTTTTAACAAATAAATGCAGCCTTTTTTAACATTTCAGCAGTAGTGTGCGTGTGTACCGCTACTCAGAACATTTGTATTCAGTTTTGAGTTTCTCCCAGTGAATTCTATAAACTTAATTATTAATTTATTTATCCGACAAGTATTCTTCATGTTGACCTCAGTAAATAATTGAGCTTGTCTTTTCAAAACTGATTTTGTGTATATGCATGTGTCTATGTTGCAGGTGGTGGGGGAATGGCGTTTCAGTAAGATCCACTGTGACATCTTCGTCACCTTGGATGTCATGATGTGCACGGCGAGCATTCTTAATCTGTGTGCTATTAGTATTGACAGGTAGGTTCTGCTATCAGTTTTGGAAAAGTGTAATGATTCTCTTAAATGAAAAGAATACCATAGATCAGTCTTCCAGTGGGCAGTGGGATGGGGGTGACATCTTGGATTCTGTTGATATAGCTGTGCTAGTCTCCAGATGTTGTTTAAACGCATCAATTGAGTCAGCTGTTAAAAATAGTGAGGGAAAAATGAAAGATAGTTAAAGGTAGTTCACCAAGAAATTCTGCCATAATTTACTCACCCTCATGTCATTCCAAACATGTTTCACCTACTTGATTTTGTGTTACTGAAAGAAAGATATTTTCGAGAAATGTCTATATTTTTCCTAATATAATGGAAGTCAGTGGTCACCAGTTTAGTCAGGTGCAAAATTACTTTCCACACTTAAAACATGCTAGTCCTGCCACAGAAAGAAGGTGTTATACTGAATATTATTTAAGAAGAGATGTTTGTCTACAGTTTTATTGATCATGTCAGCAGTGATTCATCAAATGATGACCATTTGATAGAGAAGAACATTATAAATAGGCACATTTCAATGCTGGAGTGATGATGCAAAATCTCAGTAAAGTATGTCAAATTAGTTTGCTACAAAGATCAGGGAATTCTGCCATGAAAAAAAACATTGAGTACTAAATTCAGTACTAAAACTTTGCAGACAGCACTAATAAACAACACTTTCACAAGCATTTTGTTAGAGTAGGAAGACTACTGAAGCTTTCGAAATGATGATGATGAGGTTTAGATTTATTACAGTTACAAAAGCAAGAGAGATGATGGCACAATAATGGCAGCTGGTAGCAGAGGCAGCTTGTCAGGTGTGACCATCATTGTTTCTTCCTCTGTTTGTCTGCCTAAATTCGAAATCACCCCATCCCACACACCCTCTTTACATCTTCCCTCTGGGCTTCTCGTGCAGGTACACGGCTGTTGCCATGCCGATGTTGTACAACACACGCTACAGCTCCAAGAGACGTGTCACTGTAATGATCTCAGTGGTTTGGGTGCTTTCGTTCGCTATTTCTTGCCCCCTCCTGTTTGGATTAAATAATACAGGTAAATGACAGATTTTTTCACCTAACATTCTTAAAGGAACAGTTTGCAAAATAAATAAATGTGGTTACTTACTATCATAGTATTCCATGTTTTAAATCTGATTTATCCTGATTAGTATTAGTAGGATCTCTTTTGATCACAAACACCATCAGCTTTATTCTTGGATATGGAAAATGAAAATATGCTTGACTGTCTTTTTGACATTTTGGTGATATTAACTTATTTTTATTATAATAATTCGTCAAATATATACACTCTCTCCAAACTTTAGGCTGCTGTCCAATGCTCTCCATGGCTGCATTTATTTGATCAAAAATATAGTAAAACTATAGTTAAATTGTGAAATATTATTACAATTTAAAATAAACATTTTCTATTTTAATATATTTTAAATATAATTTAAAATTACATTTAAAAATATAGTAATTTAGCCATTATTCCAGTCTTCAGTGTCCCAAGATCCTTCAGAAATAATTTGTTGATTTAGTGCACACGAAACATTTTGTATTATTATCTATGTTGAAAATGGTTAACAATCTGCTTAATATTTTTGTAGAAACTGTGATACATTTCTTCAGGATTCTTTCATTAATAGAAATAATTTATTTGTAATTAGAATCTTGTCTAGAATCATGTCTTTACTGTCATTTTGAACACAACCTATATATGTACTTCCTTACATAAACTCCATTTTCTATAACAACACTTAGGTAGTATTTAGGTTTGAGTTCACTCAACACTGTTGTCATATTGTTATACATTTTCCAGTATGTTTCTAATCTAATTATAATCTAGAGCTAATTTGCACTTGATATGGGAAATTTGCCATACAAGCTTTTGCCAGTGCCACACTGAACTAATTAGTTTTGCAACCATAATTAATTGTGTAACCTCTCTCTCTCTCTTTCTCAGCTACACGGGATGGTGCCGTGTGTGAAATCGCCAACCCTGCTTTTGTTGTCTACTCCTCCATCATGTCATTCTACGTGCCCTTCATCATCACACTCCTCGTCTACGTGCAGATCTACGTAGTTCTTCGCAAGCGCCGGAAACGGGTCAACACTAAACGGAGCTGCCAGAAGACAGATGCTGATGCTCAGCCCTCTCTCAAGGTGATGTTCACCATGTGAGACAGTAGCCTCAGGGAAAATACCCAGCACTCCCCACAGGACAAGACATGGTGTCAGTGTCATTTTAATTTGGCCTCTTTCTAGAAAATTTGGGGAGCAGCTTTCAGTGTTAATTATAGAATTTCTGGGGTAATACCAGGACCTACAGGACACTACTGGAGATACAGTAACCCCAAAACCTTTACTCGCCCCTGGAATCAGTGTTATCAGTTGTAAGTTTAATTGAATGCTTGATTTTGGCTAATGGCAGATGTATATCTTAATAGGGATGCAGATGAAAATTAATAATGATTTTATCTTTAGTTACATCTATGTATAATGTAGCTACATCTACATTAACCTGATAATGGCGTTTTCATTTTAAAATGCTCTCTGTCCACACTAGCATTTTTAAGCATTTGATGATACAGAGAGACCAGACAAAATTCTCAGCCTGGTCTCATTAATATGTAGGTATTAATATGTAACTTTCAAAGACACAATATGGACGTATTGACAGCATTTAAATGTAAAAATACTTCACTTTGTAAAAGCTTTACGAATCTTTCATGTCATAAAGATATATGTATAATTTCCCTTTTATCATTTTATAGATAAATGTAAGATTCCTAAACCCCACCCCAAACCTAAATATATACCAATACAGAATATTAACCCTCAGGGGTATGTGCTTTTTTCAGTTGTTCATAAACATATTAATGGAAAAAGTGTCATTATACTGTATTCAGCACAAACTAGGCTACAATAATATGTAAGGAACATGTATGTACATGTTTGTGTTTTTGAAGGAATGACGTTTATGTGTGGTTATTGAAAAAACAAAAAACTTAAGTCACTGAAATAAAGCCAAACAATATATATTAAATCTTTGTTCACAAGACTTCTGGGTATTTGAGGTTGTAGACTAGAGTTTTTGCTTCAAAATGAGGTAAAAATTATGCTGCCTGCTTGTTCATATAAAACAATAGAGAGATTTAAATTTTCTAAAACATCTTTGGTCAAGAAACACAGTATGCGTGGAGGCATGAATAATCATGAATAATGGATGATTCTCACCTGAGAAGACAAAAGAATTCCATAAAGAGCTCTAATGAGTTGCATAAATAATGAGCTCTTTCAGTCAGGTAGGCTGTGAAAAAACCCTCTGTAATCATGATTCAAATCTCATCATGGTGTAAATCAAACATACAGAAAAAATAGCAATACTGTGAAATATTACTACAATTTAAAATAATGGTATTCCATTATATTCTTTAAAATATAATGTATTTCTGTGATGCAAAGTGTCTGAACAATTATGTTACCTCTATGACATTTCATATAGGCTTTTAGCTTAAAAGCATGCACATTTGAAGAAATACTGATGGATTCTCATATGTTTGTCAATTTTCTATAAAGAGGAGTAATATTTATTCAGAATTTATAGTCATTACTATGAGTGCTGGATACTGTGTTTTCAATTCATACTTTGCAGCCAGAGGGCGCTCTGTACACCTTTAGTCCACAAATGCCTGAGCACTAAAGAAGAATAGGCAATCCAGGAAATAACTGAACTAACAGAGGCCAGAGATCGCTAACTATGGCTATTCAAAACACTTTTCAAGACAATAAATACACGATTGAGACGATGAATGCATGCATTGACTCAGAATTTGTGTCTGAATAGCGCTCGCTCCGTGGGCATGGGCGTGGCCGCATTAGCGGATAATGAGCTGAATCACGGATTTCTGACACGGGTCTCTTTTCATACAGATTACATAAACACAGAATGTTTGTTTTCGATTTGATTTACATGATTTAAAACCTGACATTTCAACGTTTATTTAGACATAAGTCTAATTTTTTTGTCATTCGTATTCACTAAGTTACAGTTCATTTTCTGAGAACTATCAGATTGGACTTCGTTCAGAGGGAGACGAGAGATCACGCATCATGTTAGTTTTCTTTATTTTACAAAAAGCACAACATTTTGTTGTTACTCTGAGTGTACACAAATAAAATAAGATATTCCACAGATTAGAATGGTGTATAACTCTTAATTGTATGTGCAACATTGACAGAGTATTTTGAGTCTCTTTCACACTGGTTAGAAAAAAAACGCGGTGATCACGCCGGCGTGACCGCCGACCCGAGAGTGTTAAATGAATAAAACATAATGAACAGAAATGTTGTCACAGACACGCCAAGCTCTTCACTCACCCAATCTCTTCCTCCTCATCGGCCATGGGACTGTGCAATCGACCTCATCCCCGGTGAGCCAGTGCCCAGAGGAAAGATATACTCATTGTCAATCCCTGAGGAGAAGGCCATGGGAGGAGTACATTAACGAAGCCCATCTACTTCCCCTGCTGCTTCCAGTTTTTTCTTCGTGGCGAAGAAGGACAGAGGCTTGCGGCCATGCATCGATTACAGAGCTATAAATAAAATCACTATCAAATTCAGGTACCCACATCCTCTCGTCCCATCAACGTTCGAACAACTACGCGGTGCCACTGTGTTCACCAAGTTGGACCCTTGCAGCGCCTACAACTTCATCAGAATACGTGAAG
The DNA here is from genome assembly GCF_024489055.1 of Chanodichthys erythropterus. Lineage (NCBI taxonomy): Eukaryota > Metazoa > Chordata > Actinopteri > Cypriniformes > Xenocyprididae > Chanodichthys > Chanodichthys erythropterus. The sequence goes on along the minus strand of NC_090233.1, from coordinate 6,430,873 downwards.
GGGACGAGTGGAAGACAGCTTTCGTGACACCTACTGGCCACTATAAGTATGTCGTCATGCCATATGGACTTGTCAATGCCCCCTCCTTATTCCAAGACTTTATGCATGAGGTGCTCCGGGAGTTCTTCCACAAGTCTGTCCTGGTCTACATCAATGATATTCTGATATACTCCTGGAGCATGGCCAACCATCGCCGCCACATTGCGGAGGTCCTCCAACGCCTGAGAGACTACCATCTGTTCCTGAAAGCCGAGAAGTGTACTTTCCACCATTCATCAGTGCAGTTCCTGGGTTACATCATTGATCAATGATCAATCAGTGGCGTCCGCATGGACGAGAGGAAGGTATCCACTGTCAAAGAGTGGCCAACTCCTACTTAAGTTAAAAAGGTTCCTGGGTTTTGCAAACTTCATCAAATCTATCGTCACTTCATCAAAGGTTACAGTTCCATAAAAAGTTCTCTCACAAACCTCCTCAAGAACAAGCCCAAGACTCTGTCCTGGACTCCAGCTGCCACGCAAGCCTGGAAACACACTCAAGGAAGCTTTTACGACCCTGCCCCTCCTGGCTCATCCAGATCCAGAGCTCCCTTTCGTCGTTGAGGTAGACGCCTCAACCACAGGAATGGGAGCGGTATTGTCACAGCAGCAGGGGAATCCCCGTAAGCTCCATCCATGTGCCTTCTTCTCCCACAAGCTCAACCCGGCGGAGGTCAACGGTTCTTACAGACCATAAGAACCTTGAGTATCTACGTGACGCTAAAAGACTAAATCCCCGCCAAGCAAGATGGTCGTTGTTCTTCACAAGGTTCAAGTTCACCTTCTCATACCTCCCTGGATCAAAGAATGTGAAAGCTGATGCTCTGTCTCGTATCTATAGCCCTGAAGAAACTTCCGACGATCCAGAACCAATCATCCCCGAGAAACGCTCCCCGAGACGAGTGCCTCCACCAACACCCCGCCGGGTTGCCCCCAGGGATTGCAGTATATCCCATGGACACGGCGCACTCCCCGATTCACTCCACGCATTCTTCACTGGGCACTGGCCACCCAGGGTTCAATGAAATCCTCTCGCTGCTTAAACAGCGCTTCTGGTGGCCAAACGTGGCATCTGACGTCAGGAGGTACGTACAGGGGTGCCGGGAATGTGCCATCTCCAAGACCCCGCGACATCTTCCCTCCAGGAAGCTCCAACCTCTGCCCATTCCCAACCGCCGCAAGGACGAAGGAGCGGCCTATACAGTTAACGACATCTTGGACTCCCGGCGCCGTGGTGGTCACCTGGAGTACTTGGTCGACTGGGATCCAGGAACCATATTCTCGATCCCAGCCTTCTCGATAACTTCCATGCCAGACATCCTAACCGTCCAGCTCCACACGGCAGGGGTCAACCACCACGACGTCGGGGTACACGGTCCTCAGGAGCGGACCGTGGAGGGAGGGTAATGTCAAAGACACGCCAGGCTCTTCACTCACCCAATCACAATGCATTCCCTCCCCTGAGTATTAACAAGCTCCACCTGACACTCATCACAGTCACCATCAGCAGCACTACATAAGACAGTCCAGATCACTCAGTCATTGTCCGGTCTCGTTAACGCATACCTACCTGTTATGCTTACCTTATATCTGCTGTCTGCTCCACGTCTGCTTGCATCCACGTTCCCTGGGAAAAGATAAGAAACCTCATCAGATCCAGTCACTGCTCCAGTCACAAACTTATCCGGCAATTTACTCACCTGCATTCTGCCATTCATCCTCTGGTTGTTTAATAAACACATCTTAACTATTACCTGTGTCTCCGTCCCCTTGTGTGTGTAACAAATATACAGGAAAATGACACTTTTTGTTACAACTTAGCTTTAAAATGATATTTTAAGCCGCTAATACTACACCTACTCCTAAACCTATCCTTAACCATTTCTTAAAACTACAAACTATTCTAAATGAAAGAATAACAGACAAACAAGCATAATCGGCAGTTGCAGTCCTCTCTGGCGGTAATAGTTGTTTTTATGGGATACAGAGCAGAATTTAAGTTATTAATCCATGAAAATATGAATCCGGCTTCTCTCTAAGAAGACGCATACTCATTTCAAATGTCAATCCACTGAAACATGGCAACCAATGAGCGTTCAATATCAGTGCCTTAAACCATGTCGTAACGCTTCTAGAGGGGCGGGCGCAACTTAATTTGAATCATAATGAGCGTGGGCTTTGACAGTGACAGTCACGGCTGAGAATGAAGATGAAGATCGATGGATAAAGGGCTGAATTTTGATCTGTTCCTTGCAAACATATGGATTCTAAAGATTTGGAGTGCAGTAAACAAATAAAATTGGTGTGATTTGTGAATTTGTGTCATGTTTTGGTGTCTGTCTCTGCAAAGGAGAAAACACCTTATGTGTCTCATTTCAAGGTTTTAAAGTGTAGTCTTGTTTAACATTATGTATTCCTCCGAAACAAATTTGCAGCACAAGTCACGAACAGAAATGTCATTTCATATTAAGTAGGCTATGAGTAAACTGCATTTAATAAATGGTGCTAAAAACTTATTGATATGACAATTGAATACAACAGATAAAAAACTTTAATGCCTTGATTTTAATATTAATACATGGGAATTCATACACATCCACACTTAGATACATAAATAATTTGTGTTATTGCTGTCAATACATAAGTACTTTTACGTTTTAGTGCTACAAATACGTTAATATTGTAAGTTTTCATGTGTATGAAAATGCAAGTAAATGTACGTGTGGTAGAACCACACTTGATGTAAAAATACTTCTTCTCATGAGATCACATTGAAATTCTCATACTATTCTTTCTGGCGCAATCATTTTATTAGCTGAATATCCCACCACTTACTGGTACTTCCAGGTAGTGTTGGGGAATAGCTAACAACAAGTAGCGATGCTACTAACTTAACTACATTTTTCAGTAGCTTGCCGGTAGCTCAGTTGCTTTTAAGTGTAGCTTTTCCAGTAACTAACAAATTTTTCCAGCAAGTAGCTATGTAACCATGACCAAAAGCTACATTCTGTTTTTCATTTTGTCCTGCAGTGCATTGAAGCCGCGTGGCGTCTTATTAGATCACAAACAAAAATTGTGCATTACTGCCATCTATGCATCTTGCGGCTTTACAGTTCACTGAGGAGGGATCGAATGATGATTATGTAAAGGACGTGTAGGTGTGGGTTGATATTTCACATGAATCCACCGTAATTTATGCAAACAAAAGATTAAAATGCTGTCTGCGTCAAAGGTTTAAAACACATACAGGTGAATTATAACCTTTTTAAAACTGATTAATTATCCTGCTTTATAGCACTCTATATCAAATGTCTGTTTCTGACTTAATTACAATGATAACCCGCCAATGTAATATGAAAATTGTACAAATCTTTAGCAACACTGTGAATGTGAATAGCACATAGCAGGGACATACTGGTATAAACATAGGTATCTGTTGGTACAATATGGGTCACATGACTAAACATTTTCGAATTCCCTCATTTTCAAGGTCCACACTACAATTAAAAAATGGCACTTTCAAATTTATTCACTTGGGAGAGCGTCTTCAAAAAGCTCACTTTTCACAGGAAAAAAAACGCCATCTCAGTATGGGTGGAAGGCCAAATCTTAGAGAAAATGATGCTTTTTCAAATGTGTCCAGATAAGTATAGACGCATGCAGCCCTAGTCTCATTTCAGCATCCCCACTGTGTATTGCGTATATGATATACAGGTTACCCTTTCTTCATATTCTATTTTCTTCACAATGCAGAAGTGCTACAAATTATTTCTCTCTTCTGACCTTTGCGCTCTTTCGTCATTGATTTCCTACACCAGCTGTTTTTAATGGCCACTTTGGATCAATGGGTTCAGCCGTCTGGTTTTAAGTCCCAAGGACTTTTTGTGGTACTAACAAATTACTGAAGCAATCACTGTTTCATTCCCCTTTTAGTTCTAGAAAGGCTCTTTTGTGTTCAGTGGATTTATTTGCATTGTGTGTCATTAAGTGGCACCAAATATACCTCTGAATGATTTCCAAGGCTCCATGCTGCCTTTGAAATTTAATGTCGACCACATGCTGAATCAAATTCTTATTACCTCTGCCACAGGAAAAGTGCACTCATCCTGAAGATGTGAAACTCTGCACAGTTATCATTAAGACCAACGGTGGTTTACCTGCCAAAAACAAGAAAGCAGTAAGTGTGTTTTACTTATAAATTGATATTTGTAGATTAATGTATGCATCCGCCTTTACATCAACACAATTACACCCCAGTGCTCTTTGCCTCATTATGGGGAAGGAGTGCAGTTATAAAACAAAATTTGTACAGAAAAACGAGCCAGTCATTTGGAAGTCTAAGTACCACATAGTTTTTGTGCTATAAATTAAAATATTTAGGTTAATTCAGCTATATTACAAAATATTAATCAGTTCATTTAGATGTTACCATTTTAGGTTACCTTTTTTACATGTGGTATGTCAAATACCTGGGTTTACTAACCACCCACAATGCAGTTTAGAGCTAAAACTGTCCTTTGTCTTCAATATTTAAATGAATATTGTCTTTTTTTTTCTCTTGTAAACACATCTACTAGCCTGTGGTAACACATTGAATTAAACATGAAATTTTGAAGTAGAACAAATAAAACATACTCTTATGATCTGTTTTATTTATTTTACTTTGAAAAAATTCAATGACACTGAAGACTGGAGTAATGATGCTGGAAATTCAGCTTTGATCACAGAAATAAATAATATTTTAAATTATATTAAAATAGAAAAACATAATTTTAATTACAAAAATATTTCACAATATTATTGTTTTTTCTGTAGTTATTATGAAATAAATGCAGCCTTAATGAGCATAAGATAAAAGTAAAATAATTCACTCTCTTTGTAAGGCTGAAATTAATAAATCATTAACACGTGTGAAATAACTTATATATAAGATGCCATTTGAGCCAGTGTTGTGCCATTGTTGAGCTGTTTGGTATGTTTAAACAAACTTTGCGCCACAAAGACTAGATCTCTCTCTCTCTCTCTCTCTCTCTCTCTCTTATATATATATATATATATATTTTATTATTATTATTATTATATATATATATATATATATATATATATATATATATATATATATATATATATATATATATATATATATATATATATATATATATATATATCCCATCTATAGGGTGAATTCAGGGTGATTGGGATACTTTTTGCCATTGACATGAATTGGGAAATGTGTCCCAATCAACCTGAATTCACCCCTATTTTATGCCATTAAAATGGACTCTATTTCTTTGTCATTTATTCATAAACACCAAGCTGTGTGATTGTGTTTGAGTATTCTGGAGTATTTCTTAAATTGTACATAAGTAAATTTATGTTTTAGATCTTGTACTGTTCAGTATTCAAACACCAAGACCCTAAGGGTACATTGTGATGGGAAAATATGAGATGGTAGGAAAAATTATAAAGTTTTTTGAGCAAATGCAAAGTTTCTCAAGGGAACATAAAACTTTTGTGAGTGAGCTCAAAAACATTAAAATATATATATTTTTCTCCCATCTCATATTTTTCCCATCACCATGTCCCCTTAGGGGCTTCATGTACAAAAATGTATGTGGACACTTTATGTTCGAATACCTATGAATGAGATAACCCAGGTTTTGCAAACAACATTATATAGACACATCCACTCTTAGTGTCCATGACAGCCTTTTATGTTTTTTTTCCTCATTACATTAAAAAATAATAGTAGGAACATGGAAAATCAGTGTTTAGTAGAAGATAAAGATTGTTTTTTTAAAACCATGGTTTAAAAAAACATTATTAAACACAGTATAACAGGTAAACTCTGTGGATATGCCTCTTTCACGAACTGCATGTTTGTTACAGTTGAATTACTGTGAGTCATGTATCACATCAGATGGATTATTGTTGGATTACTGTGAGTCATACATCTGTGTTGACAGGCTGCCTGTGTTAAATAAGCATTGATTTAGCAACTGCTTTAAATGTGAATTGTTAATGAGAGGCCATAAGTTCACCAATTACCCAATTACCGCTGTCAGAAACTGTCAGGTTAGAGCAAATAAGCTCAAATACCCTTTTTATTTTCACACGTAACATCATTTTCAATTTTTCTGTACTTTTTCCCATGTTCATCTACTAGTACATGACATACAGTACAGATTCAAAGTCTCATTACACAATTAATGAAAAATACATCTTCAACAGCAACTGATAAAGGAGGTCCTGCACCCGGGTGGTGATGTGGGGGTGGATATCGTGGCAGGCACCAGCCCTCCAGAGAAAAAGAAACAGGCATCCACTCTGGTCGTCGACCTGATGGCCAACCCGAGCCCCATTCATGCCTCTCCCTCCCATGGTGAATGTCAGTCAAATGGAGATGAGAAAAATGGGCATACCAAGGAGGTCCAGATCCCTAAAGAAGCCAAACCTGTTGAAACTCAGGCACTGCCCAATGGCAAAACGCTAACTA